>NC_056715.1:17834541-18129541 GCF_018831695.1 Puntigrus tetrazona | reverse complement strand
CATCTGAGGTGGCATCACACCGCTGTTTAGCGCAGAACACCAATGCATAATGCACATTACGTTTATAACCATGCAAATTTTTGTACCCAGTATGCTGGCCTTGCCCAGGCTGGTGATGGACTCGCCGTAGTGTCTCCTGACCAGCACCGGAGAGCTGCTGGGACTGGAGCCGTTCTCCAGGTCGCTCGCTGGGCTCTTGCTCACGCTCAGATAGGTGGGTCTGATCTCATCGTACGGGGTGGGGCCGATGGTGTTACACCTTCAGGACGATACAACGAAACGCAAAGCCAGAATCATATCAGAGAAGCCGAACGTTCTGGACCATAAAGCAGTGATTCTCGACCAGGCTCCTGGAGCCCAAAGCAAAGTCAGCAGTTGTTATTAATAATGGTTCTTAAGAGTAGTGTTGTAGCAGTTTTATATTTTTGTAAGAAGAGCAGAACAAGAACCGTTGTTTTTTTTAACGTTGATGATAATCTGAATTGTTTCTTGAGCAGCAGATTAGCATATTAGAAAAATCACGTGAAGACTGCAGGAATGATGCTGAACATCACAGAAATAAATTACATTTTATAATATATTCACATAGAAAACAGCTTTTTAAATTGAAATAATATTCCGCAACTTTTACTGTATTTCTGATCAAATTACTACAGCCGCAGAAAAGACTTATAAATAAAAACTTTATAAAGATGCTTAAATTATTTGCTGTTTTTTGCCTTAAACTAAATATATTTCCCTTTTTGTAAGCCTAAGATTTTTTTTTTTAAAAAACATTCAAAGGTTATAATTATTTAAACCTTTTGACCTGTAGCACACGACATGAACTACAACAAAAAATATAATTAAAGTAGTAAGAACACAAAAAATCAACACGTAAACCCGTTTCTACCATAATACCTAATTGTTTATTGAAGCTCATACAGTTCCTGAAACCTCTGGAATCGTAAAATGAACTATGGTGAATTAATTTGATCTGAGTATCTTAAAATATTGGACAACAGGGGTATCAAAAAAGTTCAGAAACACTACTACAAACAGGACATAAATAATTAAGATAATGTTACACTACATAAGAATGTTCCTGATTAGTACTGTACCCGAATAATAAGATAATGGAGACTCACCAGTGTATTTGGACAGGTGCGATATTGCTATAGTGCTTTAAAACAAGAGGCTCCAGTCGATAGGCCTGTCAGACAAAAAATGCAATGAAATGAATCCCTTGCACTGCAAGCTGGCAGACTGAGATGCAGTGACGGGGTTTTACCACAGGATCGGTCGGGTGGAAGATGTTGAAGAGACGCCGGCACATGGACTTAGGCATGATGTGGTCCTGGTCTCCGGTGTTTCCGGGCCGGATGCCTCTCAAAGCTAGAAACACAGCCAGAGGAGAACCCATGCAGAAGAAGTTCTCCACCTGCAGATGAATCAGTCATATACTGTAGAGATACTGTGTTAGAGCCGGAAGTCCTCAGGCCGTACGAGATGCGGATGAGTTTGAGATTTGGAGAATGCATCACTTGCTCTGCAGTGAATGGGTGCCGTGAGAATGAGAGCTGATAAAACCATCACAATAATCCACAGCGCTCCAAGTTAGGTCCATCAGTTAACATCAGGAGAAGACAGAAGCTGCATCTGAGTCCATAACAGCACTACCTCCACAAAAGTCGTATTAGTTTAGTGCCGTTTTGTTCTAGTTTGCAAACAGTGCTTGATCTGTGCAGATTTCTCTCCCGATTCAGAACGGACCACCAACAAACCCGCGATATCATGCATAATGGAAACGTGCCAAGACGCAGCTGTTGTCTTCTCCAGATGTTAACTGATGGACCGGAGCGCTGTGAATTTCCGTGACGTTTTTAATCATCTGTCTAGACCCTCGTTCTGACGGCACCCATTCACTGCAGAGCATCGCTGCTGAGAAGAAACAAAGTCATCCGCATTCTGAATGGCCCGAGAATTCCTATTCCTTTAATGTCATTACCTCACCTTAAACTTTAACGTAGGGAAGGGTGTGGGCTTCGCTGCCTTCAGGTCCTGAAGCTGATCTTGCAGTTCCCTTAACCTGTCACAGGTACAGATACACAGACGCATATAGATTACAAGAGTGGTATTTTTAGGACGAATGAGCGGCGCTCGTTTAACGCGGTTACTTACCTTTGTCTGGTCAGCTGCACTTCCTCCAGCAGGTGGCGCTCTTCGTGAGTGGTCCAGAGCAAATCTTCGCCCGCCAGCTGATCGCGGTGTTCTTGCAAACAGAAGCGCACCGGATCCCAGCCCGTCATGATATCGAAGGTGATCACGCAGCCCAGCGAGTGGGAGATGATGGACACTTTTCCGCCTCTGCTCTCGAACTCGGGGTTCCGTGAGCAGAAGAGAGAATAGAGGCGGTTGAGCTCCTGCGTCAAACCTTTAGTGATCTGGAAGGAGGAACAATAAAGCATATATAAACAAAACACTTCGTACGTCGCCTATATAGAAAGATATATGTTTGGGGTCAGTAAATACCAATTAATTCACGTTTTCTTGAAAGAATGCATTTAATTTCGATTTATCGAGTAAAGACATTTGTGCTTCAAAAGATTTCCATGTCAAATGCGTGCTGTTATTTGGAGCTTTTTATTTATTTGTGAATCCTGAAAAATACAATTTATCACCATTTTCACAAAAAAAAAAGAAAATATTGGGAAGCTTTAAAATCACAGAAATATTACAGATATTCAAAAAGAAATCATTATTTTAAATGGTATTAATATTCCATATTTTGTTGCATTTCTGCTTAAAATAATGCAAAAAAAAAAAAAAAAAAAAAAGTAATAAATCATCCCATTCATCTCATTCCAAACTAGCGCGACTTACTTTCTTTAGCGAAACACAAAAAGGAGATGATTTACTGACACTTTTCCAAACAATCAAAGTTGTCAAGCTCCACTTTAAAAGTTTCACAGCTTTATGTGAGCAAGGTTTTAGTGTGCACTACTAGCGTATATGCTTTAACTGTTTGGAAAAGAACAGCACAAACGTGATTGTGAACAAGTCTGGGATGACGTGAGGGTGAGTACTGGTCATGAGCGTGGTCACCTCGTCTCTGTAGAGAGGGCTGGTGTAGTACATGATGTCCATGGCGCTGCTGTTGAGTAAATCTCTCAGGCCTCTCACTTTATCTGGTGTGATCGACTCCACCGTGTCTGCGTTTCAAGAGGACAGCGCTCTCAGAACATGCACACAAAAGCTTTCCATCGTCATTTGGTTGTTAATGTGAATGCGCGTCATCGTTCGAGCCGTGTCGTTTGCACAGCTGATGGAGGGATGAAAGATGATTCGGCTCGGTGTGTGTGTGTGTGTGTGTGTGCTTGTGAACAAAAGGTGAAGGCAGAGAGTGTGTGGTAACGGCAGCTGTTCGGAGGATGAATGCAGACAGACACGTGGTGTGGAGTCGGTCTTACCGCCGTCCAAAGCCAGTTTAGAGCGCCACTCGACCGGCAGGAACTCCACACGCTCCTCGCTTTGCTCAGAGAAGTGCTTCTCCTCCATCTTCCTCACAGCTTCCCGGAGCCTGAGCGCATCATAGATTTTTTTATGCTTTCATCAAGGCTGAATTCATTTGATAACAAATACAGGAAAAAGGTAGTATTGTGAAATATTTTTACCAGTTGAAATAATGGGTTTCTCTTTTAATATACATTTGAAATGCAATTTATTCCTGTGATGCAAAAATGATTTTCCATCAGTCAGTGCTCCGGTCTAAAGTGTCACGTGATTCTTCAGAAATCATTCTAACATGCAGATTTATTATTAGAATTATCAATGTTGGGAAAGTTGGGATGGAAATATTTTTTTGGAAATGGCAATACTTTTCTTTCAGGATTCTTTGATGAATAAACAGTTATAAAGAACAGCATTTATTAATACCATCACTTCTTATCAATTTAACACATCCTAGCTGAATAAAAGTTTTCATTTCAATCAAATTAAAAAAACTTTTAAATAATAGTGTATTTTGTTAGAAATAAAAGCTCTTCTTTTTAAATGATTTATTATATTTTAATGTATATTAATATAGAAAATTGTTATTTTACATCGCAAAAATATATTTCACAATATAATGGTTTTTCCTGTACTTTTGATCAAATAAATGCAGCCTTGATGAACATAAGCAACATATTTAAAAATTATTAAAAATGACCGTTTCCAAACTTCTGAATGGTAGTATATACATGAATACAAAAACAAATGATAAAACTAATAAAAGAATATGATATTTTGCGTATCATAGTTGTGATTAAAAAAAATAAGCACATCTTGCTTGTATTTTTTATCACAACTATGATATGTAAAATGTGATGTAAAGGTTTTAGATTTTTTGAAATATGTTATTTAACAACTAGTTGTTATAGTAACACATGTGTGATGTGCATTCAAAATGTTTTATCTACACTAAAAGCGTCTACTGAAATTTAAATCAATTCATAAGTGAATGTTGGAGCTGTCGAATTTATAATATAAACTCGACAAAAGAGTATCAAGGTGATGGCTCTTTTTAGGTGGTGAACATGTTCACACATTCATTCCCACACCACCTCACTGAGGACTTACATGCCAGTGTTTTTGATGATGCGGTCCTTGTCCATCTTCTGTCCGATGCCGTGGACCACAAACACAATGTGTGTGGTCTGAGGGGGTTTATCGTCCAGCGAGGCCTCTTCCACGAAGCCGCGGTGCAGTCTGGTGCCGCTGCTGGAGGCTGAACCCAAACATTATCAAACAATTATAACAATATGACAACGTTACACAAATATTACGGGCACAAAAAACATCCTACCTTGACTATATGCATCATACAGCGTCATAATAACAAATAGATTGCATTTGACAACATTAATAAACGTTATTTATTACATTTAGTAATATATTGGTTAACGTTGGTACGTTAACAAACGTTTTCGTTATTATTGCTAGTTAATGTATTGCTAATGTTAACTAATATGACCTCACTGTAACCTCAAGTATTATTATAGTCAACCTTATATGAAGCAGTTGCTATGTACAGTGTGTGTTGTGTTCACACGGGTAAGGTTAAGAACAGGTCTGCTGGTATGGGTAGGTTATCAGTAGGTTAAGGGGTGAATTATTAGTAATAATATAAGTACATACTGTAGTAGTTAAGTTCACTTAATATAAAATGGGACTCCATCTTTTAAAAATAAATAAATAAAATAAACATAACACTTTATATCACTTTTTTGTTCCCACTTTAGTTTGGGATTATCTTCAGCCATTATCAACAACTTTTGCATTAGGTAAACTCCTAATTGTTTTTTAATAGTTTTTAAGGTAGATGTTAGGTTGTTAAGTTGACAATTGGTGGTGAATTGGTGTTATTGATAGCATAAAATTATATCTAAAAAAAGTAATAAAACCTATAAAGACATATTTTAAAAAAAGAGAAAGAGAAAGACAAAAAATACACCAAAAGTGCATAGTCATTCACCATTTTAATTTTTTTTTTTGGTTACTTAAAAAAATATTCATAAAAGCATAAAAAGTCATTTGCGTCTTGGCATGCTGTTTAAAAGAGATATTAGGGTAGAGCTGGGATCGAGCGCTCACCTTTAGAGAAGCCCAGCTTCTGGGTGACGGTGCGGGCGATCTTAGACGTGGTGGCGTCACTATACAGATACACCTCGTCCACGCTGTACCAGTCCACGTGACTGCGGCTCAGCTGCACACTGTGAACGGCTGTCCACCAAACAAGAGCGCGTTACGTCCACTGCATCACTACACAGACACGCTACAGACTACAGGAAGCAGGCAGCGAGTCTTTTCAGTGCACGGACATGGCTGCTTTTTAATCTGTGAATGACCGTGATTAAGGCAGTAGAGAGAGCACACTGGAAAGCCATCTGGCATTCTCTCTTACGAACAGAGAAAATGTTCTGACCAGTGCATCAAATCAGAAAATCTTCACCTGATGTTAAGAGCAGCCATGCACCCCACTTATACACACACACACACACACTTATACACATATACATATATATACATATATATGTATGATAGCTCATGAAAAGACATTAAGGATGGTTTAAATGTGCATTTGTACTTTTGTTAAAATGTTTATATGAATTTTTTAGTACAAATTACAATGACATTACTTTGAATTACAGACACTACATAGGGAGGAAAGGACTTTTTACAGCACTGAAATTCTTTATCAGAGACTGATAGGTATAGTAGTAAAAGTAAGGCCCTATATGATTCGGTTCTGGAGATAGGGCACTCATTGTAGCTCTAGGAGCAAATCGTTAAATTGAACACATTTTCATGACCAAAAAGCAGCATACAGCTTTGCATTATGTGCCTATAAATCACGAAGCACTGTTTAACTGCATGCGTCTTTAAAATTAAATAAATGAAATAAAACTAACAGCTGTATAAAAAGTGGCAATGAGAATATTTTTCACCACCAGCTACGGTGGATCGAAGCAAACCAAAGGACGTCAGGCCTGGAGCATGGTGCTAAAACATTACCAGCACGCCCAGCTCCGTGATGGATCTGAAGAAGAACGGAGGACAGCGGTTTCTACAGCCCGGAGTCAGCTGACCGTCCTTCTATCAAACTCATCTGTTTAAGTGAGGACATTCAAAGGACGGCGGGGTGATAAAAATCGATTCAATTATTCCCCAGGGACACAATCTACTGAGGACATCTTTCACTACAAGCTCTGAATGAGCTCTTCAAGACTGGCTTTCACAAAAACATCCATTTTTCAACTAAATATTAACAGAGGTCCATCTAGCAGCATCTTAACAGATAGGCAAGCAATGGGCAGCAATGTATACGCAGCACATGATGAAAATCTAAAAACTAGTTTACCTCACTATTTCCCAGAGAAAACTCAACGGAAGCATGCTGCACTACTCTGCTGACCTACATACATGACATAAACCCGTTACGGTGACGGGAGCCAACCGGAAGGCGCACGGGAGTCCCAACAAACGCCATATTATTCTTAAAGGGCTATCATGGGCCTCATGAATCCGTGCAAGGGATGCTGTTTGATACACAAACAGCCTCAAAACAGAACAGGCTGCATTACATGTTCGCCATAAACGGAGTAGCGGAGTATTAGACCAACTTAACCTGGAGGATTACGAGGCCGCCAGAGGTTAACAAGGCTCGTGTCAGAAGACAGCCTTGTGTCAGGATTTCTGAGCGGCAACAGGCGCTAGGTTTTCCACATGGTTTCTGAAGGATACGGCACTCTCTGGCCGCAGTTTGGATTTGAAAAGAGCATCTCAAAAACTATTTGGGTAATACATGCAAACCTATATTGATTTATCGGTTAGAGCAGGTATGACGGATAAACTCATGCCATGACAATAAGAGGACAGGTTTGATCTTTGAGCAAACCGAATCAAGATGAAAACGCAACACTAAACAACCGTTCTGGAATAAAGCAAATGGTATGAATCATATTTTCATCATATATTCGAGTGAAACTAAATAAATAGTAAAAATATATTAATTCATTGTATAATTCATTGCCGTCTCGTGTTAGTGGCAGGTTGCTGGGGAGTTTTATCCAGTCCACATGCTTGTAAAGGTAGAGAAGGTGTATGCGTTTGTCGATATTCTATTAAAAATGACCATTTCATGTTGACTGAGTTTGTGAATTACTGGCCTTTTAATGTGGGCTTTAAAACTTACTTTAAGGAATATATAAAAAGAACATTATACAATTTCTTTGTAATCATTTATGAAATTAGCGTTGGTTTCGATCAGTCAATCTGATATGAAATTTGGATGAATTTAAAGAACAGGTCTTTGACTACAATAACCTTTAACATGAGACACGATGTATGTATCCTAAACACCGCTTCGGGTGTTTAGGAAACATCAGATTCTAAAAATAGTATCCTAATAGCTATAAGCAGAAGAAAAACAGCAGGGGAAAAAGAAAAGTGGAACAAAAATATGCATTTTTTTCTTATAATCGGGGTGTGAAGCTAAAGCGGGGTTCTGATGAGCCAAGGCGGGAAAAAGAGAGTCAGCATCTACAAGTAGTGAAAACGGAGGATTGTAGTACCTTGACATCGCTTTCGCTTGTGACTTTTAGCGCTCGTCTGATAGCCGCTCCATTTGAATAGAAAGGGGAGGTAGAACGGGGGGAAATGGGAAAGAACTAACAAACCAAAAAAAAACAAAACAGTAAGTGCACACGTTATTGGCAACAGTACTTTTCTGTATCACTCTAACACAAAATCTAATAAAAACCCACAGTATTATCAGACTGCATTCTACCGTATATCATTCAAGTAATGCCGTCAATCTGTGTCTTCCAGCAGCACGCTTACACAGGAAAGACTATAATATCTGCTTTCAAAGAGACTCTGTGAGGCTGTATTACTTATTCACTCCCTTCTCACACCAACCACTGAGGAACATTTCTCCCAATCACACATTCCCCTTAAAACAAGCCTTTTTTTAACATTTATTGTATTCCTCGGAGAAAGGTCTGCATTAGCGATAGAGATTTTTACACTACAGTGTCTCAAACACAATATTTGTAGCACGTAATAAAAACATTACAGTTTAAGATGCGAAGTAAGTGTACTGTATGAGGAAGTTGCCGGCAGACCGGACGTTTATGATGACTGTAAACACCACAATATGTGTCAGGTGTAATGAAAAGCGTGATGGCCAGCATGAAACAGAAGAAGCTACACCCGAATGATTTAAGGCTAAGACTAACTTAGGTCCCGGTACAGAACCCTGTGGACACACAGAACTGATCTGCTATCCTGATGGGACAAAACTGTAGAAGTGCAGATGATGAGATGACCGGAGGAGATTAGACAAGGTTGTCTGCGCAAGAAAGTTACATTTGATCTAATGAACCTCTACTCGTGATTAAAATCAGATCCCGGTGGAAGACGTTCATTCAGCATTCGTGTAATTCTGTATGACCTACATTTAGCAGCTCAAGAGTAAGTGGCCTATAAGACAGTGAACCCGTGGTGCAGTTTAACAGAAAGGAGACATTTTCCTATCTGCTTAAACCCTATCGTAACATCTCAATAAGAGAGGAGTTACGCTGGCTCACTGGTGCATTAAAGAGATTTTAGATTTTTGCAGAAGTGTCATTCGAGGACATCCAGATCCTCTCTTCAGCTGTCCTGACATGGCCTTCTGTCTCCAGCAGTTCTACACAGTCTCTACAAATTCTCCTTTATCCTCGAGGTGACTTTCGTCTCACTGAATATCTCTACACCCGTGATGATCTGATTGAACGCCTTCCTATTTAACTGTCTATAATCCATAACCATATAAAACGAAACATCCTTAAAAATGAAATTAAATAAAAATAAGACCCAAATCATCATCATCATCATCTTTCTGGTATTATGGTATTCCCTTCTGCACGTTAACTTTCCATCACTGCTGTAATTACATTTTCAAAGTTAAATTACAAAAAAATGCCTTAATATAAATAGATTGAGATCATAGACTGATTCAGCATTTCATGCCGTCACGAGCTGCTTTTAATGCAATGGACAGAATTTTTTATGATGAATCAATTAAAATGGTATCTGTAAATAATATTTTATTTGACATGAACAACTTATTATTAAACCACCGCCACCGTGCATGTGTTTTATCGGTCTAGTTTTATGTCTTCCAGTGTTAATTTGCGTCAGCATTGCCAGAATAAGTTCATGTCGTTTTGAAAACATAAAAAAGTCCTTTATGGATTGATTCCAGCTTGTTTTAGGGCTCGGTATGGTTCCAGATAGCATCAGAACCCCCTGCCAGTGTGTGTTTATTCATAAAAATATATATATATTTTTTTTTATTGCTAATGCTGTCACTGTGTTTTAGAACTGGTATGAAGAGAATTTGAGTCATGCACACATTCCACTCAGGTGTGAGCTTTCACTGATGTATCCGTCACTGATTTCCCAACACGTCTAAACTATATGACAGCCTCACGTACAGAAGCAATGCTCTCTCTTTACAAGGAACCGACCAAACGGCGCCTCACTAATAGAGTCCCCCTCACCATCTTTCCTGTCCACGGTCTTGGCCAGCGCGTCGCTCTCGAAGGCGTCCTGTATCTGTTGTCCTCGGAAACACGCCAGGTGTTCTTTCTCTATGAGGTCGCTCTCATCCTCGTCTACGGGCATCCACGTGCCGTCAATGAACCACTGGCCTCTCATCACAGGGATACGATCCTGCTCTGCAAGGCAAAACATGTAAATTGTGTCTAAATCTGTTCATTAAAGATTTCTGAGGTACATATAGCAGGAAAAAACCCTTAATACCTCTAAATTTTACATTTAATTCATTGGGTTACTTGCTTTTTCTTTGGAATTATTGACAATTTTCCGAGTAAGTCCTTCTCCAAAGCAGTCTGCATTGAAAGGTTTTACTGGATTCTTCAGCTAGATACACTTTAGTGATATCAAACTCACCGAGGTGCAAACGCAGTTCATTTTTAAGCACAAAACAAAACACGCTGCCGTTAAGATGATGCACAGAATATCTCTTGTGTGCAAGTCACCGTGCATTACCTTATTTTTTTTAATCTGTTATAAAAGTGGTTTAAAACTACGTTTGATACAGATCTGAGAATAATTTTGTGCAGAAAACTCCCGATAAAAAGTTGAAAAGAGGCCTTACTTGACACCTGACAAAACTGCAGGTGTCACAGACACCGAAGCGTGTTAATTATTCAGAGGACAGGGCAGGCGCTTTTCCTGGAAGGATGAGCACGGTATATTCATACTCAGAACTGTTCAATAACCCTTCAATGGTTCCAAGGATCCTCAAGAACAACTTGAAGCAGCTTGAAGAAGTTTTTTATCATTTAGAACGACTTAAGCACTCAAATGATTAAAAACGTATAATTTAGTCGTTTAATTTCTAACCGCTTTTCTTTCTCTAGCACTGCTTTTGTTTCATGTTTAATCAGATTGCATGGTTTCAAGAGATGTCCGTCTTCACGGGTTCCAGATGAGAACGTCTCCATTTTAAAGGTTTTCAGCATAGCAGTGAAGCGGTTCTTCTGCTCCGCTACAAAAACGCTCGTTGGATGAAGTTAGATTATTTAATAATCCATCTCCTGCTTTCGGCTATTCCACAGCTTCCTCTTTGAAGCTCTCAGGCTGATAAAAGACTCTCAGTTAATAGTTTTGGGCTTCAGATGAAACATTTTTGTTCAATGATTTTGAATACCAGACAAAATCAGACAACGCTCCTTACACGAAGATTTAATCGCACACTTTTGGTAATTAGGCACATTTTAAAACGGATCTTTTTGTCAGTAAAGCCAATGAACGCAATAAGACTTAAGGACAAGATTACGGACCGCATCCTGCCAAGTGAGTCTAACCCCATTCAGTAAAGAAATTAAAAAATGGCGGGGTGCTTAATTCTGTGATGTGTCGCGTCAGGACTTGGGTTTAAAAGATAATCAATATATTAGTAATTGAACAAAAGCTGCTTTACAGCTGAAACTGAATTGTGTAAAGAGCTATATGTGACCCCGGAGCTCAAGTAGGACCGCACTGTATGGGTCAAAATGACCAATTTTTCAGGATTATGGATCATGTATTATTAATACATTGTGTACATTTCCTACCATAAATATACCAAAACTAAAACACTGATTGGTAATATGCATTGCTAAGAACTTTATATGGACGATTTTCTCAATATGTACATTTACAGATGATAAATTGCATCTCGGCCAAATAC
Organism: Puntigrus tetrazona; assembly: GCF_018831695.1. Taxonomy (NCBI): domain Eukaryota; kingdom Metazoa; phylum Chordata; class Actinopteri; order Cypriniformes; family Cyprinidae; genus Puntigrus; species Puntigrus tetrazona. The sequence goes on along the minus strand of NC_056715.1, from coordinate 18,117,777 downwards.
TGTTCTATCCAAAACAGGCCGAGCTACTCGTTTCAGATACTAGTTTTAAGGTTGTCCGGGGTCACTTATGTCATTTGAGCCATTAAGGAGCATTACTTACGATTCCAGTACACCGGATAGCACTCTTTATTCCTCACATCCACCTCATAGAGCCCTCCTCTGACACACACGGCCTCTACAGTGACGTCAATGCTCTCGTTGCTGGTGTCCACGGCCGCTTCCGCTTCATCGAGCCCATGGCCTTTAAAGATCTCCTCTCCGCCACGGCTCAAAGTCCCCTCCGGGTTTAACTCGCAGAACCTGCGATACATGATTTCTATCCTGAGAGAGTCGTGTCCCATGAAGGGCTTCCACGTCTTTTTGTCCTCTTTGTAAAACCACCTGACCTCCTCGGGTCCCAGCTCGGTGATCACCTCGAACCGGTGTCTGGAGGCGCTGGACCGGGCCACTTTCCGAATGTGGAGCAGATGGCGATCTTTACCGTGGTAGTAGTCCGAGGCAGGGTTTGTGCAGTCTTCTGTGTCGCTGGTACGGAGGTAGCTGGTGACAGGAGTTGGGCCCAGATGGCCCCTGGGAAGGATGTCCGAGGCAGGGTTGTCACGGTTCCGGAGTCTCAGCGTCATCCCGTCCCGAGGTGAAGGGTGTCTGTCCGAGTACATCCCTCTCCCGATGGACTCGTCGTAAAGGCTGATGAAGGCATCGTTCCAGTCGCTATTGTGAAAAGACAGTTTATTGCCGGGGTTGTTGATAAACCGCGTCTTCTTCGTAAGACTGCTCATGACTCCTTCCTCGTGGAGCCAGCGGCGGTCGCGACCGGAAGTGAGCTCGGTGACGTCATCCAACAAGGGCCATGACGTCATGTCCAAACAAAACGCGCCCGACGCTCAAGCCGCCGCTATAGCTTTTCGGCCAAATGACACCATGTCGCGTTACTCAGCAGTTTCTTGCTGGTCAGGTGAGCAGGAATGACCGGCGTGGGGTCGTGCGCCTGACCCTATGACGTCATACCACAACAAAAAAGTAGCGCAACGGCGACCTGCCACTTTTAGATGCACATCGACGACTTTCTGTCATGTTACTGAGCTGTTTAAAGCTGCTTTACATCTGAGGGCAAAGACGAAGAACCGGTCTGACCGACCGCAGTGATTCCTGCACTACGTTACCGGATTTACGCGCTGCTCCAAACCCGCCGTCTCTCAGCCGAACCGGAGCACGTCGTCTCAACGAATCGCGCTCTCCCGCTCTGTTTGTCTGCAAACGGGTCCGTGTCACAAATAGAAACATAAGTCTGTGCGCTATTCCAGACGGCGGCCGGGAAATACACTGACCCGCTGGCGCGCTGACAAGTGCGGGACGTGCGGCTTTACGTCACAGGAGACGTAGCGCGTAAGCGTTCACGTACGGGCGCGTGGTGCACCTGTTACTAGGCAACCAGGTAAGCCGTTTGGCCGGCCGCAGCGCGCGCGTGTTTGTGGCGCTGGATTTTGATGCTTTAGAGTACATTGCATCCGTTTAAATAATCTAACACGACACAAACACGTTTTGTATTAAAATGACAAGAACGGTCGTTTTTAAATAAATATAGGCAGTTGTGTGCAGGAAAATATTACATGAATACATTAATGATTACATATTACATATTGTGTATAGTAATATATATATATATATATATATATATATATATATATATATATATATATATATATATATATATATATATATATATGGATGTTTCAACCAGGACCCTTACATACATGCACTTTAACACTTCAATTTAGAGAATAGAGAATAGAGAAGCCGTAGTCTTTCCTTTTACTTTGATCCATAACAAGAAAGCACTTCTCAAACTGGATTTGTATGTCTAGGCTACATGCAAATACACAAAAATAAAGAATTAGCTTATTTAACCCAGGAGGATACATAGCCCCAGAATCAGTACTTTGAATAATATGATTATAGATGTTAGGCAATTTATTATTAACACAATTAACATCATTTTGTTACACTAAACTATATAAATCTCTCTCTCTCTCTCTCTCTCTCTCTCTCTCTCTCTCTCTCTCTATATATATATATATATATATATATATATATATATATATATATATATATATATATATATAAACACAGACATTATATTTAATTTTACTTTTTAATTTTGCACTTCAGTGCTTTATGTTGTAGGGTAACTGTATTGATATAGTGTTAAAAAATGACCAGTGGCCTCATTTTTTCTACTTCTTTTCACAGAAAATAGCAAAAATGACCACAAGATGCCGCTGTTGTCTTGCTACCAAGCACGAGTGTCTGGCCATGGTCTGTTTTAGTGCTTCTCAGCAAACTCACCATAAGCTAAAGTGGATCGTAGCTCCATTGGTTTCAGCAGCTCTACGACGTCTCTAAGCGTGCAGTGCTTCTGGGAAAAGCGGCCTTGGGTCTAACTTTAGATTCGTGCCTCAACACTAATGTGGAAATGTCTCTGCAGCACCGGGCCCCTGCTCTCGGAGGTTGCTAAAAGGCAGCTGTCATGGAAGCTACTTTGCAAAAGCGGCAGCGCGTTCTGAAGCTCGGGGAATGTCGAGGGGCCCTCGCGACCCCGCCGGGCCCCTGTACGCCATTGTTCTTTCGGCCCTGTTTCCAGGGAAGCTAAAGTTTCGCCTCAGTGTTTTAACTCGTGCGACTTTGCATTCAGTCAGAGCACACTCCGGACGGCTTGCGGATCTTGCGGTTTCCACGCGGAGAGCAAAATAGATGAGTCTGCTCCTGCTGTTTACTCGGCCTGCCTCGGGCGTGCAGCTGTTATCAGACTGCCCTCCATGTTTACACACATACACCGCTATTACAACAGCGCAAGCGGGCCAGCTTCTGCTGATGCATGAGTCAAATAAAGCTAAACACATTGCCTTTGTTTACTTTAATCCCCAAAAGCTGCGTTGGGTTACACTAATTGATTTACAATAAATGTCTGGTGTTTTGGGGCAAATCTGGTGCGAGGCTGCAAATGGAGGAAGGGAGCGTCCGTGGATATGCGAAATTCGCGGCGATCCTTCCTGTTTACGACACGTGCGTGTTCGCGCGTGTGAAGAGCGGTTGCCCCGCAGGACATAGAAGCTCTTTAATATGCAAGGAGGGTGTGTGATGCTGCATGTGTCCCGGGACACGGGATCCGCCGCCCGCCGCGGTCCGCTCGCGCAGGTGGTCTAGCGGGGGATTTCATGTTTCACAGGAACGCAGCGTGCTCTGGACAGCATCATTGAGTCCACATGGAAAGCCAGAGTGCTCTGTTGCGAACGCCGGTCCTCACTCGTCACACGGGGCAGGCGGATGTCTTTAACTCCTTAGCATCCAGATGCCGCTGTTGTGTAATATTCAAGGCGTTTCTTGTTCATTTTCTTATCGTTTGGCAAAAAAAGGGCTCGTATGATGCAATTTCGAGGTTTTCCTTTCTCTTTAGAGTGTTACGAGCCGTTATAGATAAGATATAGGTTGATATTCATTAAACCATGCAAGTGTCATGCAAAGAAATGTGTGTAGTGTCGCTGAGGGCGCCATGTTCCGGAGAAAAAGTGAAACTACTTTCTTTGTGTTTCCAAAAGAGGACACGACTGGAAATCAGTGTTCAGTTGTGTTTACAGCACTGTTCCAGAAGAGTTGAGCACAAATATTGCAAACATTTACTGTGCTTTTTGAACTTAAACTGTATAAACACATCGCATGACACCAAATACACCAAATAATGTTCTTTTTTAATGTTCATCACACGGCCCCTTTAACCCAGCTAACAAAAGCATGCCCTAACAACATTTTTAAAAGTTATGAAAGCAGACTCTGGCGTGAGCATTTTTAAAAACGTTTCTTTTTAACGACATGAACGTCGAGGGAGCATTCGGTCTCATAATTTTGCAGTCAATAGAGGAATGTTATACTTTTGAACGTTGAACAAAAAAAAAAAAACATTGCAAGATTGATGAACGCTTGCTTGCTTTCTTCTTTTTCTGTTCCATCCGTTTTCCTTTTATTTATTAAATAATAATGAAAAAACTCGCATATCGTTTGTTATTTCGATGTTTTCATTGTCCTCATTTGAAAGTCGCTTCGGATATAAATTCCTCTGCTAAATGTGAATGATAACAAAAGCGTTTTGTGCCTAAACACTACTGTAACACTACTGTCTATCATTCTGAGGTATACTCAGCAATATATTCATTTTATAGATACGTACCAGGATTAATTCCATGCGTGTGTTTCCTTACTCAAAACAGAATACTATGTCTATAAAAGTGAACAGCGGGTTTTAGGAGAGAAAACTACTCATACTGTAAAGCATTACACCGTGAAAGATCATGTAAACAGGATGAAGGGCTACAGATGTTCACATCATTGACAGATCTAAGCTGTTATATAATACCGTACATGCTCTGGAAAATCCTAAAAACACCATCTGATGTAACAAGATGATGAAAAGCACAGGTGTGTTATCAGTCAACGCTTAGAGACAGGCACCACGGAAGCCCAGTTCTTTCTCACAAACTTGTGGACGGTTTGATTCAATGAATTCAATTAATTACAGATACAGCAGTTTGTTTGCATGACCATGCGATGATGCAACGTATACAATTACACAATTAAAGCGCCAAATAATCATGACAAACACAGATGTGCTACTTGTCTAAAACGTATAAAGTTACTAAACTACGTACATTTTTACATAAACAATGTGAAACCGTAAAAATCAACAGTGGAGTGCTTGTGGTTTTTCCAGTCAAGAGTCACTGTGGGGCGTCTGAAAGGGGGTTTTCATAGAACGACTCGAGTCATTAACTCTTTTCAGTATGATTTGGTGAACAGGTTCAAACAGTTCACTAAAAAGAACCGGTTCAAAAGAATGATTCGTTCGTGAGCTCGACTCCACTTCAGACCTTTCTCCTCAGGCTGATTACAGGTCGCTAATAATGTTGCAAATAAAGTACAGTTTCTTGCACAAACTGATCATTTTGCTTCATAAGACCTTGTTATACTTTTTTAGAAGCCACAAGTATTTGTGTGTGTGTGAGTGTGTGTGTGTGTGAGTGTGTGTGTGTGAGAGTGTGTGTGTGTGTGTGTGTGAGAGTGTGTGTGTGTGAGTGTGTGTGTGTGTGTGTGTGTGTGTGTGTGTGTGTGTGTGTGTGTGTGTGTGTGTGTGTGTGTGTGTGTGTGTGTGTGTGTGTGTGAGAGTGTGTGTGTGTGAGTGTGTGTGTGAGTGTGTGTGTGTGTGTGTGTGTGTGAGTGTGTGTGAGTGTGTGTGTGTGTGTGTGTGTGTGTGTGTGTGTGTGTGTGTGTGTGTGTGTGTGTGTGTGTGTGTGTGTGTGTGTGTGTGTGTGTGTGTGTGTGTGTGTGTGTGTGTGTGTGTGTGTGTGTGTTGTGTGTGTGTGTGTGTGTGTGTGTGTGTGTGTGTGTGTGTGTGTGTGTGTGTGTGTGTGTGTGTGAGTGTGTGTGTCTGTGTGTGTGTGTGTGTGTGTGTGTGTGTGTGTGTGTGTGTGTGTGTGTGTGTGTGTGTGTGTGTGTGTGTGTGTGAGTGTGTGTGTGTGTGTGTGTGTGTGTGTGTGTGTGTGTGTGTGTGTGTGTGTGTGTGTGTGTGTGTGTGTGTGTGTGTGTGTGTGTGTGTGTGTGTGTGTGTGTGTGTGTGTGTGTGTGTGTGTGTGTGTGTGTGTGTGTGCGTGAGTGTGTGTGTGTGTGTGAGTGTGTGTGTGTGAGTGTGTGTGTGTGTGAGTGTGTGAGCGTGTGTGTGTGAGTGTGTGTGTGTGTGAGTGTGTGTGTGTGTGTGTGTGAGTGTGTGTGTGTGTGTGTGAGTGTGTGTGTGTGTGTGTGTGTGTGTGTGAGTGTGTGTGTGTGTGTGTGTGTGTGAGTGTGTGTGTGTGTGTGTGTGTCTGTGTGTGTGTGTGTGTGTGTGTGTGTGTGTGTGTGTGTGTGTGTGTGTGTGTGTGTGTGTGTGATTGTGTGTGAGAGTGTGTGTGTGTGAGTGTGTGTGTGTGTGTCTTTTTGAATCTTAAAGTCACTGACTGAATCATGCCATCATTTGCTCACCCTTAAAGTGTTTCAAACCTACTGTATTTCTTTTTTTGAAGAATGTGGGTAACCGAACGGTCAATAACTTCCACAGCATGGAGAGAAAAAAATAGTAAGGTACTGTAGAAGTCCCTGAGAATTTAAAATATCATATTTTGTTTTCAAAAGAAGAAATGAACCCATAAAGGGATGAAACAACTTGAGAGTGATGGATTTTCATTTTTGGATGAACTGTCCCTTTAACAGTTTAACAATTCCTTTTCTATTTAGAGGTCATGTGTGAAAGAGGATTTTCCTGCTATTTTAAAAATTATTAATAACTTAAAACACACGCTCAGTTAGATATATTCATTCACACAAAATGAAACTATTAAAACAACTATCGTTTTGCGTTCATTATTTTATTTGAATTAATTTAATAAACCATCACGTATAGATTATTTCTTTTTGAAATAAAAGTAACTCGTAAACACACGTTATTTGGTGATGTGCATGACATGTTTATTGAAACTGTGTTTCTGGAGGGTGTTGGGCTTGTCAGCCAGACTTTGAAGAGCTCCAGGCAGCGCGCGCGGCTCTAAACATTCCCAAATCAGCGTCACCACCGCTCACCAACCACAACATAAACAGGACATGACAGTCAAACATAGTTGAAAATGTACGTTTTAACATAAAAGGCCCATATTTGTCTCTGATAGCCGTGCATGGCTGTCTCTGTTTTGATCTGAAGGATAAACTTTACACAACTAGTGTGAAAACCGTTGATCTGCTGTATGCTGAACAAAACCAAACCAAGTTACTGTAATATTCTGGACTCTAGATATGGCTTGGGTTTAATGGAATAGATATTCCCGCAGCATGCCTCCTGAATGATTCTCTGAGGTGTTTGCTAATCTCACTTTCTGTTTTACGGTTGGATTGTGCACGTTATATTTCGGTCACAGTTTCTGTGAGCTTTGATGTGTCTGTTGTATCTGGCCTCTGTTCCTCCCCCACTGCCTCTCTGCTTCCAGCACCTTTGGGTCACTGAACGTGCCCTTCTTAGTGTGCAACCGGCCCATGAAGCACACCAACTGCTTTTTTCATACATCGAAAACCTCATTGTCCAAGCGAACCATAATATTTCCAATTATACATTGTCCTAAAGTTCCCCTTAGGGTATACAAATGTTACATTGCAATGATCTTTGCGTTTTATCTTCAGAAAGCTTTGAGAGAACACTGAATGTTTAGAGGATGCTCCCTGTTAACTAGGCCTAACTAACAAAATATAGTCTGTTTCACATTCCTTAAGTTCTGAAAATGTGTCCAAAAGTTCTTATTGTGCACAAACCTTTTATTTTCTTGATTATTTGAATCTAACAGGGAACCTCCGGTTTTATCCTTCTGCAAACGTTAAGGGAACGTTGCTTTTCAGCGTTACAACCGAAAAGTGTTCAACTAACGTGCAATTAAAAAGTTTTAGTTACTGGAAGAATGTTTGTTCATAATGTCGCCAGAACATTTGCCGAAGTTGCCAAGATTCGTTTCTTTGTCCGTGCAATAAAAGAACCTTTAGGACAAAACGAGAGCGAATAAATAATGACGCCATTTAAAATCGGGTCTCCCAAATCAGCCTTTATTCTTGACACCTTGTTTGAGGGCAGCTGCCTTGTTGTTGACCACATGAGGGCACCACAGCACAAGAGAGACTGGATTGTAACGCTCAACGCAGAAGACGATGATCTCCATCTGGGACGCTTTCTCTTATGGATACAACGGCCAGAGTTATGTTGCTATGAAATAAATTTATGCTGTTTTTTAGACAGTTTGAACGATCATCAATGGCCGTCCTGGGCCTCTTCAAACATCCACACACACACATAAACATATGGGTCCAAGTTAAGAGGAAGCCATGTATATTTCCTCTTTTTTTTCAGGGGAGGTGAGGGGAGGGATGTGGGGTCCGCAGGTCTGGTGACCACATGTCCCCCGATGGCTTTGTGTATGGTTATTGCAGGGTTAGGTTTCCCACTAAACTTCTATACAAGGTCTGAAAAGAAACCTTCTGAAAACATCGTGAGAGAGGTAGGTGAGGACAGGGGTCTGTCTGGAGACCCTTTTGACCCCTGTATACTACAATGCGTCTGACATTACCATCTCTCATCGCCACACACTCATCCGACAGCGATCGCTTTCCTCTTTACCAGCTGCTTTTACGGGTTTCATCATGGGAAAAAATAGGCACCCCAGACATTCGATAGCTTGTCAAGTTTAGAAACAGGAGCAATGACATAATTGTTGTTCAGATTGCAATTGGAGTTTCTTCGGAAATCATTCGCTACCGAGTTTGGAGAGAGTAAAAAAAAAAAAGGAATTTTATTTGGCGAAAAAGCAAATACATCTGTAATGTTACAAAAGATATTTAAAATAAATGCTGTTCTTTTAAGCTTTCTGTTTATCAAAGAATCCTGGAAAATAAAACCTAAAAAAAACGACACATGAAAAACACGAGGCAGACTCGAGCAGTGATGCTGAAAATTCACAGCAATAAATGACATTTTACAATATACTCACTCTTGAAAATGTAATGCTATTTCACAATATTAAAGTTTTACTGCTTTTTTAGCCAAGAATTGTGAGCATTAAAAAATCGTAATTGTTCCCGGGTAGATTGAACCCATATTAAACGTAACTACGGCTGAGTCAAGTCAGTGACTGAAGGGTTGTGTGTTGATGTCTGTCATAAAAGCATCCGAGCACATCCGCAGTATTCATGCGCTCCCATTCTGCACGTTTGGCTTGCTCACGGACATGTTAGGAGTCAAATAAAACCCCTGGAGGTCAAAGGTCAATCTACTGAGTAAAAGAGTGTGTGCAGACAGGAGAGGAAATGGGCCTCTGCGTGAAGCGTTTGAGGAAAACGAGGAAGTTTATGTTTAAAAGACACAGTGACAGGGTGAAAATGTACAACGTTAACCAAGAGTCTTTAAACGGACAGAGAAAAGGTTGCATTTTTTGATGTTTTCTACGCTTCTTTTTCTTATTACAGCCATTATATTTACTATTACTCGATAATTAATGTAATGAAGCCATTTCCTATTGTGTCTTCTTGAATGATACCTCACATAAGCCCATTAGTGGCACTTGGACTATATTTTACACAAAACGACAGCATTATACTCTGTCCTTTGTAATTTGAGCTTGTTTTTCGACATCAAGATGCACCTTTGACAAACGGGAGCAGATTATGAATTTTGTAATATTGTAAAATATGCGATGTGTGCTTTCGTGGAATTTATAACTGTGTGAAAAAGTTATTTCTTTCTTGATGGGTATGGTACTTGTACTTAGTGTAAATAGCCTCTATCGCTATATTTGCTCATCGCTAGCACTCACGCTCATAAACAGTATAGGACCATCTACAACAAACAAATCAAACTTCTCGGCCGCTGGGACTGGTCCGGGCGCCTAAAGGTAATGTAAAGTTTCTGCTGACTGCTATATTAGGATCGTTGAGCATCCGAAGTACAGGAACGTGACCCGCAGGAAGTCGAACATCTAAGCGCATCGATAGGCATCCTCTTGATTCAGTTCTTCCTAAAAGGTTTCTAAAGTTAACATGTTCGGAAACGGTTACAGTCTAGCCACAGCATTTCCACACTGCTATTTTTAATCCCACTTGCAGTGGAAAATTGTGGAGTATTATTGCCATCATGTGACCCTGTCTTCATTCAGATATGCTTTCGGGTTCTGCGAGGTCACCCAGACATGCATATTTGATTTTATATGGACTCTCCAGCCTGACGCTCTCCTGATTTAATCACATCTAATGAAATGTACTCTCGCGCTGACTTTGATCCTCCTTCTCTCTTTCTCTCTCTTTCGCTTTCCGTCCGTCTGCACGTCCTTTCCTTTGTATTTTAAGGAGCCAGACGCCTTGGCTATGACATGCTGAAATTGATTCACAGGATGCTCCTGTTGAACACTGTGGTAAGTTCAGGGAAGTAGATTAAACTGGCTGGCAGAGGGAAGAAAGCTCCTGTTCTCTCAGCTCTTAACCTTTAGCACCACATCGCTGTAAAGCGCTCTGAGACGCTCTTTGTTCAAGCCCATCCGAAGTGACCAGACTTGTTTGAACCAATCCTGACATTTGTCTTGGAATTGAAAGAATCCCTTGAAATGTTTGCATAGAGATGTGCAGATTATGTGCAATATAGACATCATGCACCTCCACGACATGCAACAGAATTAAACTGCATACCCTACTGCTGCTAATTGTAAAAGAGATTCCCCACACGCTAAAGTTCATGGTTATATCCACGTCTTGAAGTAGTACCTGTTCCCAGCTGCGGCTAATCGGTGATGGAACGAATGGCATATAGTTACAACAACAGGAAATAGTTCCTTATGCGGTCTCAAAAGTACACAAGTTTCCTCAAAAAGACGCCCACATGCTGAGTACAAAACAAGTCTGACATTAAACATATCAAAGGGGGGAAATCACTGCTCTAAGCTGGCAGGACACCGAGAGTGTTTTTTTCTGCCGTGATCTTCTGCGCTGATGTTAGAACAGTATCAGATGCAAACGCTGCTCGTAATATTGACTGATTTCTCCTGTGTGCTAACATACTAAACAGGCAGGGAACACTGAAAGCTTTGAAACAAGAAACATAGATGTTCCTTCAAAGGCTCTTATGAACAACACAGATGCACCGTAGGGTTGGATATTGATAGAGTTATCGCCAGAGGTCTTTCGGCAGGGATTAACCTTGTTCCTCAGAGTTTAGAAAATGATTTAACAGTCTTTACTATGTTGTGGCATAAGGTTTGATCCTGAACTCTTGGCAGCTGCAGACCTGCCAATTGGCCGCATTGTTAACTAGAAACAGTAACCGTGTTTACATGGATCCTAATAATCTGTTTGCAATCAGACTAGTAGCACACTAGATCTAAAAAAGTCGCATGTAACCACGCCAGTCAGAACGACCGAATTGTAGCCTTTCTAAAGTACATAGACACTGGGCTGAGCATTGAAAAGTGTAATGTTAAAGAGAAAAAGTTAATTAAGTCAAGCCACCTTTATTTGTGTAGCACTTTTTTAAAATCGTTTTTTCCACAAATTACACACACGCTCGTGCCAACCAGAACAATTGTTTAAACGACAAACTGAAAGACTCATTAAAGGAGCTGTCACGCAGTATAGAAAAATGTACAAATGAACAGGGAGCAGATCGCGTCAGAGCAGTTTTAAGGGGGTAAATAGAAAAATAGTGTCTGATAGTAATAGTAAACACTCAATTTCCTTAACCTTAACATCACGGTGTTGCACGCTTGGACGTAACTTGTCTTTGTATTGCATAACGCATTCAGGATTTCCTCATGAGGTCAGCACAGGCAGCACATAACCTCGTCCTGGGTGATGTCCTCTTGATCGTGGCACCTCCTCTGTGAAGTTATTCGTCGTAGGCAATAAACTGTCGAAGAGAAACTGCAGAAACTCATTCTTGGGTGTGAGATTTGTTACGCAGCTCATTTGATATTTGTCCTGGTTTCCATAAGCTGGGAGTCCAAGGGAGCTGTGATTAACTCTTAGATGGATGAATTTTACCAATCATTATTACATATTCAGGTCTTTAGTGAGCCGGACATACATATATAGCGCGGATGGATCTCTAACTGATGCAATACCAAAAATCTTGATATTTTAAGACCAATTACAGAAGGATACAATAAAGCATAATTCGTTACCTTAAAAGCGTTCAAGTCAAGCAGATGACTTTACCATCTCTGTCATCGTCAGGGCGCACTTACATTCAGCATCTGGCTCTTATTCACAATCTCAAAATATCTTCATATTCGATATTTTGATCACTGGCAGCTTATTCACCACAACCAGCATCAAATCGCAGCACCATTTTATGTGAAATATCACATCATCGTTGTATATCAAACAAAGATGCATTGAATCGTCAGATATGTAAATATAGTAGCACAGAAAAAAATTGCTACACATTTACATAACTCTAGTCTGTTTATATTGTTTACAATCAATAGATCAAAGAACACTAAGAAAGTTGATGTCTAACATAAAGGAGAGAGAGGGTAAAGAGTGAAGTCCCAGGATGTACAGCCAAGATTTTTTGTCTTGTTTCCAACCAAAATATCAAACAATTCTTAAATCAAGAAGGACTGTCAAGACAAGCAAAAATCGTTAGAAAAGACAAGTCAGAATTAAGAGAGTTTTTACTTGAAACAAGCAAAATGATCTCCTTAATCTTCTTGATTTAAGAATTTTTTGATATTTTGGCTTGAAACAAGACACAAAACCTTGGCTATGCATTTAAGGATTAAAGAGATGGAAGAGAGGAAATGGCTAAATTTATTTTGATCTTTTAGGTTACATGTAGCTGTCAAAGTTTGATAACCGGTAGTTTGGCCTTTATTATTCTTCAGGACTCTTGAATTGATTTGTGTTAACTAACTAACCACAGAGACACCACTCCAGGGAGTATGCTCCTGGTATCTGCGCGTTTTTAACGATGCTTCTTCATCCACGCACATGCACGTGTAGGTGCATTTCCCACGTCTATCGAATCTCTGTGGTATTCTAATCTCTCCCAGCTCCAAAGGAGCCACACTTGAGCTGTGACCTCATTTGGATTGCCAACAATTATCCTATTAGCGTGAAGAGGTGTACCTCTACATCTAAGGCAGCACTGGGTGCAGGAGGTGGGCTGCAAAGATCAATGGTCTCTTCTTGGTTGACAGCACCCAGACAAAACCCTCTCTCAGACGGGCCAGCCCTCCTACACCTGGAAAGAGGAATCACTGCAAAAGGAATCACAGGGAAGCGGCCAGCACTTCAAAGCCGAGCGGACCACCTGCGCCAAGAACACACCCCGCCGATCCACAGAGAGACGCATACCACGAGAATCACTGCGTAATGTCAAAGAGAAAGACTTTCGCATTTAATCGATAACACTTTATTTCGAGAGTGCACTTCAGACATCCTACAAATAGTAAGTAACTTTGTAACTATGTCGACAAGCAGCCATTAGAGCAGTGGTTCCCAACCGGTGTGCCGCGGCACTAAGGGGTGCCGTGAGATCTTTTGAGGGTGCCGCCAAAATTTCAACAAAATTTTTTTATTAAGGCAGAATCAGTGTAAACAGTATTCTCATATCATCTAGGACTAGGTATAAGGTGTTGTTGCATGCAAACTCTCGAAATGAAACAAATAAATAAATAATAATAAAAAAGCTACGGAGATTTTAAATATCTATTTCCTTATAAGGGTGCCGGGAACTTTTAAAAGGCTTTCCAAGGGTGCCTCAAACAAGAAAAGGTTGGGAACCACTGCATTAGAGTATTAGCCACCTACCTTAACGGTCTACTCTGAGAGTTAGTAGACATGTAGCTGCAAATGAATGAGAATTAGTTGACATATAGTTACAGAGTTACTTATAGATAGTAGAAGTCGACTAGCAAAATAAAGTGTAACCATTTAATCCCAACAAGTCAAGTCAAATCAAGTTGATTAATAGAGCACTTTTAACAATGTAAAGCAGCTTTACGATGTTAAATAGGAAAATGGTGAAAAGACAGTACTAAGTCATCCATCGGCCATTGCTGAGTTCTACGTGTTTCTAGGTCAATATATTTGTTGACCCTGGAACAACATTGTGATCAGCCAATCAGATTTGAAGAATCTTTTTATAGTTTTTGTGAAGTTTAGGTTTACAATCGGTGTTTGGTGCTCGTCATTCATCTGCTCATGTGTAAGCTTAGGTTTAGGTGAAGAGATATACTACATTTTTGGATTAAAATGTTGACCTGGGATTAAAATATGTTGACCCAGGATGAGCTTGCAACACCAGTACATCTTACAGCAAACAGATTAACATCTACACACAGTGTTAGACGCTTGGACATAATTGTGTCCTTGAGTTGCATCTGTGTGGGACTTTTAACGAACGCGCATGAGGGCTGTCTTTTCTCAAAGCAAAAAAAAATTATCTTTGTGTTTTTGTCTTGTTTCTAGGAAAACTATATCTTAGAATTCTTAAATCAGGATGCATTTATTAGATAAGCGAAATGGCATTTATGATATTTAGTCAGGTTCAAAATTCAATGAAGTTAAGTGGCAGTGGGGTAAGTGAAATAATCTTGTTTTATGCGTAGTCCCTCTGGCAGATAATTATAACAAGAAATACCGTAGGTAAATTTGCTTATCTAGTAAATGCATCTCAACTTAGGAACTCTTAGATACATTTTAACTAGGAACAAGATAAAAAAAAGAAGTAAGATAAGGCTTTTTTTACATAACAACAGAGATGATCAATCAAAGGCACCTTGGAGATACGCACGCAGCACCAATCGCTGCGCCTGGGAACCTTGTGATATGACTGCAGTAGGAGCTGTTTGAAGCCAGCTGTCACAACCTGACAGGCTGTTGTTTTAGGGGCCTGTGGTATGGCCAAGGGGCCGAGGGGAGAAAAAAAGCACCAGGAATTTGTGCAAGTCAGGACCTAACAGTAAATCCTTCGTCCGCTTCCTGTCCCTCGCTGCAGACGGAGAGGAGAGCGGGAAAAGCACAGCGGCCAGGAGAGGGACCCGGCCCATCCTGCACACGGGGCTGGCCTGTGGATACTTTACACGTCACCAAACACTTTTAATTCAACACAACGCACTTCTCACCTGCTACACACAGTGCTAACCACAGTTCCAACCAAGCTACCACAGACCTGAGGGTAGAGTCTTTTGACTTGGGGTGGTCACACTTTCTTTTAACGTCCAGTTCTCCCAATCAAAACACCGGTCAATAAACTCAAAGTCGGCTGCTTATTAATAGTACACAAAGTAAAAAAAAAGTCATACATTTACATTTACTTAATACTAAGCATAGTTCAAATCCATTATCGTATTCACTGGCATATTGCTCAAGACTTACTTAGTATTTACTAGATCATTTCTAACTGAATCGTATTTGGAGTAGGCCTAGTACTTGTGTACAATGTCTTTAAATGCAAGATATTTAAAGTGTACCTGATGTAATAGTTTCTCTTTAGCAAAATATTCAATACATGTAAGTATATCTTTAACTGGACTTCACTACTGCTCTACGTTAGCATAATCGAAGTCTTCCAATTAAGTACACTTGAAGTATACCAGATTATCATGAAGTAACCGTATAGCAATGCACTAAAACCCTGTGGCATTTGTATAGGAACAACGTGACATCATGGCAGGTGGTTTTACAGACAGACAGGGTCACTGATAAGAGGAAAACGTGACCTTTTGTCCTGGGTGCAGACTTAAAAGGGGCCTGGAAAGCAATCATGATTTTAACCAAGGGACCTCCCTGAATGCAATTCCTATAAAGGTCTCAATGCCATCTCACGGGGGGCAGGCAATGAACGTTTTGTACCAGAACAATCAATTTCTCACTTCAGCTTTGCAGACAAGTACAAGAGATCGTACAGTGACAACAGCTATGGCTATTAACGTTAAAGGTAGGGATAAGTGATGTGAGCTTAAAAATAATCAAAATTATTTCGGACATTTATTGCGATAACGATATCAACGACACAAATGAAGGCAATCTTATGCATCTGCTAAGAGACATATCATTATATAATGAAACATAATAATATATAAAAAATAGTAATAGTATTATCTTTCCTATTTTACCCAAAACAGCATTGCTCAGTATGCATGTAATATAATGACTGTTTAATTCATACAGGAAGCCAGAGGGCGCTCTCGCACAGAAACTGCACATATGCATCGCAGGAGTAATAGCAACGATGACCCTACATGAAATCCTTAATATGGACAAAGGCCCAAAGGTATTCAGTTATCTCTGTGGCTGAATAAAATGCAGGAAACATAAAGACTGCAACAATATATCTTTATCTGTGTTCCTCAAGCAACCTTGAGTATTTTTATATGGATCAATTATATTTATAATACAATGCTAATCGACATAGCCTTTCCCTAAAACCAGCCTAGGCTGGTTGGCTGGTCTTAGCCGGTTTAAACTGAAAGTAGCTGGTTTTAGCTGGTCTCCCGACCTGACAGGCTGGAAATGTGGCCGAACCCCTCTAAAAACAACCTGCTGACCAGATTAAACCAGCTAACACCAGCCAACCAGCCTAGGCTGGTTTAGCAGGGTTATTACTATATGCACTATAAAACAGTATGATTTTAGCGTCATTGTGTGATATGAAACCACGTCTGATCACTTCAGACTCTTGAATTATGCTAAAGATAAGATATTGCCCATCCCTAATTAAAGGTACATTTACTGTGGTACTTCTTGTAATTAACACAATAAAATGGATGCAGCGAGCTCTGACTGTGTGTTTTGTAAAAGCCCACAAATGTTTTAAAGCACGTTTCGATTACGAGAGCATAACTGGAAGCAGAAGTGAACGTGGAGCGCATTGCGTTCCCAGGACAGACTCTGACTCCTCTCCGCTGTCCAAAACACATTAGCACTGACAGCTGCTTTGTGTGAGCAGACGCAGAGAGGAAACAAAGATATAAACACGTAACCCCATGCCCTGTACTACGGAGGACAATGTAAACACAACACATTCAACCCCCGATACCCCTCCAGCCCACGAGCGTACACAGTCACACACCGACTCACATGTAATCTAATAAGACTTCATTTGGAATTATAGCCAAAAATATCACGGATCGAAGTTTGTATAAGGGTTCGGAAGATTCGTGAAGATTCCAAGCATGAAAATAAACTGAAAAATTACAGTACTGTATGCTTTTAGTATAACTAAAACCCAAGACAAGATGTTTGGCTAATGCATTGCAAGAAATCTTGAGATGCGTTCTTAGAGCAGTGAAACACCAAGTTGACTATTGGCCATCGCTGAACACCTAGTGATTAGAGCAAGCAAAAATCAAAGGCAAGAGGACAAACACAGAAGGCTAATTTTACATTTTCATCTTACTTGAGCACTCCAATATGTGATAATGCTACATGACCATTCAAATTAGTAAGCAACTGCTGCTTTGTCCCTGACGAATGCAGACTACTGCCACCTACTGGTATTTCCTCCCACACAGACGCAGAACTGTTAGTGGCTGTTGGTGCAAGACTTTGTAGTGTCTTGAAGCAAGAACGTCAGAGTAACAATGTCAGAACTGAAAATAGGGTGGTAGAGTATCCTTCAGATTAGTAGCCCATTAAACTGGACAGGTTAATATTGGCTCAGAAAGATGCTCTCCAAAGTTTTGAAGGTTCATGTTTTGGGTTTTGGAGTCCCAAATAACAGAATGAGGTGCATGCAAGGCCAAAGAAACACTTTAACTTTCTTATAATATGCACTTATTTTTGCCTTATTTGTTCAACAAACCCCAAACGATTCACTCAACAATTCATTTTTCCAAACACCTCCAGGGATTGGCTGATATCATTTAAAGCATTGTTTGTGAGTTTTTAACGCTTCAGAAGTGGCACCTAGTGGCAAAGAATGAATTTGCATTTTCATTCAGACCAATGCAAAAAGTCCAACAAGTGGACAGGCAATTTGCTAATATTTCATTTTGACATCAACATTGCTTCAGATTTTTTCACGGCATGAATAATTTCATTACGAATATGCACACTTTATTTTTCATCTTTTGAACTGTTGAAAATAAAGATCCCCTTTCAAGGTTTGGAGAGGCCAGGGCAATTTTTTTTATAGAACTCTGACTTGATTTGTCTGAAAGAAGAAAGTCCCATATACTTAGGATGATTCAAGGGTGAGCAAATTATTATTTTTGGGTAAACTAACCATAAAACACTGATCTGTTTCTAAAATGCACAATCAGCATAGTGAACCGTGTTGTTTTAATCAAAACCACATGATTTGACTTACATGCCAATGTTGACAGACCATTATTAAATGTTCAGGAATCTGTTTGGTAAATATATTTTATTGCTTATCGGTGAGTATATTTTATTCAGTTATTATTGTGACTGTCTGATATTCTGAGACTCTTTGTAGGAGGCAGAGGAACAAAGTCCAGTGTTAGAGTAATTTATAATATTCCCACTTGTCCACAAATCTTGAGTATGTAGAGCGCCAGGCGCAGCTGGATTGTCTGCGGGGCCCCCACACGCTTCTCTGGCCTCTGACCAGGCCCCGGAGATCAGACCGGGCCCCGAGCGTACTCCTCGATGGCTTCCACCCACAGCGCCTGACAAATATATTTTGCAGAATTTGTGTCTAATCCACACTTCCATGTAGAGATCCCATTACGGCTTGACTTGAGTGGCCCAGCTGTTCAAACACAGTGATTAATTAAAGGAATTCTGTTTGTAAAACAATCCAGCGTACCCCCCCTCAGGAGAGCCCGGCTGGAAGCATTGCTGCAACTCCAGCAGCATCCCATTGGCTGGCCTCCTCGCATTAAAGCCGACGCTCCCCGAGGTGTCCCACATTAGCAAGACAAACACTTCAGAGCCGAGTGGGGGAGGAGGTTGCGTGGATGCGTCGGGATTGTTTTAGTGATCTGGACTGGGGCAGGTGAGCTCTCATGTTGCAGATTATGAGCCGGGGTCACTCTCGTGAGCAGTGCAGGTGTGCGCTATTCATCACACTGGGAGTCATGCTTAAAATCCCATTAGACTTGAATGCGTGCTGACCGGCTTTTACAACAGCCTGCGGCACGGCTGCTCCGAGCGCCCCAGTGCACTCCGCATCCTGGAAATATTAAAAGGCCAACAGGCTGCCTCACTAAACACATGAAGAGCCGGAGATGGGGCTAATGATGTGCACACTTAAACCTGCTGCAGTATGCACTTGATTGTGAATAAGTGCTCGGTTTCGCCTCCAAAAACATTGAAGATAAAGTTCACCATTTTTGCAGCTTAATACTTAGTTTGCGGAATAAACTAAGTGAGCCATCGGCTGCCTGACTTCCTGAAGGGTGTAAATGCTTCAGCCCATTTGGGAAACGATCTTTGTTTTTTTAAATTGCTTTTGATGCTGCTGGTAGCAAAGGGATTACATGTAGTGCTTTTCCACCAACATGGATCAGTGCCATTTCTTCAACTGTTTTGTGCATTTCCACCGCATGAACGGGGACAGGCGAATGGAGCCAGGCGAAGCTTTGTATATTTAAAAAATACAAAATTTTGCACAAGAGAGTGACCTGGTGTGCAAAACAATATATATATATATGGCCAAAGACTGGTGGAGAACAGGTTCTAGCTTCAGAACACTAAAAACAGTTCCCCTTTAAGCAAGAACAGATTGATGAATACAGCTCTGCTGGGTGAGTGCTCTTATTTTCACAATGTTGTACATTTGATTTTTGTCACCATAAATGTCGTGACACAACCAAGCTCTGAGTGTTTTTCAGCCATGTTGGCATCCGTCGGACCACAATCCATGGCTTTTCAGCTAATTAAGCATCTTGTCTGTGAGAGAGCTCTCTCCGATTGATTGTTCGGCTTAGCAAACCAGTGCATGAAAAGAACAACGAAGTGACAAGAACAAGCAAAAGTCTCTAGTAAGTAAGTGCATTTGTTTATATGCAGTCTTTCTGGTTTCCATTTGTAAATGACAAATGCAGACTACTGCCACCTGATGGTACGGAGGGTTATTTCCTCAGGACATAGGCCACAGTTACAGTTGTAGTTAAGAACAGTAGCATCACATAATTTTTTTCTTGTTATTCTGTACTGACATTGATGCACTCTTGCACTCGTTCTAATGATCAATATCTTTCTCCTGTTTATATATGTTTATATATTTCTTGGTTAATTTTTTTTTAAGTTAAAATAAAAAATTCTTGAACTATTACCCATATAGTTCTTACATCACAAAATACTAATAATTAATAATTTTTATTATTTGATTAATAACTTATTTTTCTACATTATTTAAAATCAAACATTGTATTGTCTTTCATTTTATTTTACAAATAAATATTCTTTCTAAAGTGATTTATTTCTTAAAATTGACTTTCCTCTTGACACCGTGCTCAAACTCTTGGAAATGGAGGTAAAAAAAACCCCAAAAGCTCAAAGTAAACAGCGATCCGGTCTGGAATCAGATGACTCTGAGGGTCACATCAGTCCTGTGGAAGACAGTAACAGTGTTAAATAAATCCAGAGGATCCACACCCGGCATAACATGTGAACAGGAAGAGTCTGGTCTGTAAACGCTTTTCATTTTTTGTCTTGAGGTGCGGCTGCATTTATGTTAACAAAAGCAAGCTGGAGTTTGACATTTGTGTGTATAAATATAAGAATGAGTGACTTCACGTTTACATACACAAACCGGCAGATCAGCAACAGACGTCCTGCACAAAACGGTGGAGGAAAAGACTAAATATGTCAGATTATCCAAGTTGAAGATCCCGTCACTCTTTCCTAATTGATTCCCATCGTTGGCTGAATCAGAAGCTGACCTGTTGCGACACACTAAACAAACCGCTTCACAAAGTCACCGTCACACACTAGAAGGTGTCTGAACAGCACCACGATATTACACCAGATATGAAGAAACATCTCACCCGAGTTCAAACACCAACGAAGAACCTCAGAGATGTGACACATGGACAATCGTTTACATGAATAACTGAATCTTTTGGTTTGTGTCCATCAGGTTTCAAATAAATGAACAAGGGAAATTTAACTGACATTTAAGCTTTAAAGTATTTCAGTCACTGCATTATACAAAAATAGAGTTAGATTAATCTTTGATTTAGATTGCAAGATAAAGCCAGTATGCAGGTGAAAATGTATTGATGCTGAGATAACTAAATTTACATTAAAAATACTGACGCTAAATGCCTAGATAAGTCATTTTTGCTACTTATTACGCAAAACATAAAAAATATGTATCTCCCGAACATAAAATCAAAGTTAAATGAGAGATAATTACAGGCTTAATGGGATGATTGAAGTTGATTGAAATGAAATGTTGTTGAAAGTTGTTATGAAATTAATCATTCTATAATTGCTGTTAGTACATGTGCTATTGTAGTATTTTAAATAATAATTATAATAATAATGTAACAAAGGTATTGGAAAGGTATTTTCCAATCATACAATACAGACATATTTGTATCGTTTTTTTTTATGTATTTTGCTGTAAATGTATCTACTATAGGGGATGTTTATGTATATTTACTGGAACAAATACAGTGCTTTATTTTATTTTATTTTTTGTGTCAGGGTAGAAGCTTGCATATCCTCTATAACAGTATGTGAAGAGCACTATTGCTGTTCTTTCATAATATGCACAGCCTACTAAATAAGAGTATTATAAAACACAAAAAAATGCGATGAAGCATTTAAGATTTCAACAAATCTTTTGTAACCAATAGAAAAGAGATGTCACGGGTTAGGGTGCAGATGTGTGAGCAGCATGTTGGCAAGATAAGGTATCAGCTTTAATGTTCTTTGAACCAGGTCTGTATGAAATCTTGTAAAAGATATAGACCAACCAGCCTGTCGTTCTGGAGAGCAAATATATTCCAGATTTCTGTGGTTAGTGTTCACATTTCTCAGCTTTCACATATGGCTGAGTCTGTAACGGGCCAGATGAGAGCTGAAAACATGTGCTATGTGTTTCTGCACGTTTCAATATATCATCTACACTACGGCCAACTTACTGAGAAAAACCTCACTAATAAAGGCTCGAAATATTTCATCAACACTTACGCTACTTAGTTAACTTTCACAGACACCGCACGTAAAAACAGAAACAATTAGCCACCAAGACAACATAGCTTTTTTCATTTAGTTACGTTTTATGTAGCAGTATGCAAAATGAAAATAATTAAAAAACTATAGAGACATTAAAAAAGAATTAAAAATGGCAAAACGCGGGATAATTTCTACACTTGTTTTCTGAAACTAAAACGTTATATAATTCAAAATCTAAAAAAATAATTAAACAATAATATCTTCAGGTTATGCCTTCATTTTGCAATTCCTCATAGTCGTGTTTATGGTTTCATGTCGCATGATTTGTTTGTCATGTTCTCATTGGTTCATCACCTATCTTGTTTAGTAATTCTGTTCTGTCGTTGGTGGATTTTGTTATGGACATTTAAGCCATCATGTTTGTCATTCTCTGCTTGTCAGGTAATTGTTTAATGAACAGTGCTAACGTATAGACATGAATCCTGTGACGACTATACTGTGGCTTGCTATAAAGAATGAATTTCTTTCAGCAGTGAGGTCCATAACAGTTATAAGACTTCAAAGCCTTGGTAAGAACATGACAGCCAGAAGGTGCACGACAATATGCTTGAAACTTAAAGATGAGATAGAGGGAAGGTGGCAAGCAGTTCAGGCATACTTACCGAGCTTTAATGCAATATATTCCCCATAGAACCTGATTTTGCAACATACATTGACCCAGGAATACACAGAACCCAGCAGACCGCGGGACTATGCCTATGTTTCCCAGAGATTGATATTTTGGATATTTTATTAGAAAAACCTTACAAATTGTGCCTTTAAATCCATAGTTTGCTCTGAATCATTGTCAATTTGACTAAAACTGTTCCAGCAATGTTAGGAGTAGGACTAATCAAAAACATCCAAACTTGCCAAAGCCAAGTCCATTAGCATGGAAAAACTGGGTATAGTGCAATGCTTCAACAGTCCTTGGGCATCACTCTTCCACATGCTCCCCAAAGAGGATGGTGGCTGGCAGTCTTTGGGGATTAATCATGTCACTATGCACATTTTTAGTGAAAATTAACCTTATTTGAGGACACCATCAGGTACCAGTCTACCACAAAAATATCCCAAAGGCCTTTTTGAATTCTTGTGGATGCCCTTTGGCCTCAAAAATGTGGCACAAACTTTTCATCGAATTATGGACTTTTTTTCATTTTTAGACATGGAATAAATCTTTGCTAACATCTCCATTGAACAGCTGCCCGTCTGCCATCTCTTTTCACTCCCCTCAGCCAGCACGGGATAGTTTGCGCCCAAAATCGGTCCATTTGAGAGGTAGGTGGTGGAAATGCACTTTTAGACAGTTAGACATGGCATTGGATCAGAGGTGAAAAATTATATATTTACTGTTCATTTTTTTGCTGATCGTTTTGAGTCTCTACTCATCAGTGTTTCGTCACAAGCCACACAATTTCACTTTGTTTTGTTTGTGTATGTTTCTTGACTCTCACAGATTGTGCGCCCATTGACTGCCATTATATAACTGACACACTGCAACATTTTGAGTTACAAATCTTTCTTTGTGTTCTGCTGAAGAAACAAAGTCACCTATCTCGGATAAACAGACAAACTTCAAATTTTCATTTTTGGCTGAACTATCCCTTTAATATTTAACCCAGTCAAGTGCCAGTTTGGCTTAACAGCAACAGATATACAGTGCCGTACTGAAGTCAGTGCCATTACAGAGTTTCCCATTCCCTGTAGATTTTTTACCGGTTCTTCATTTCGCAGGCAGCTGCGCTCATGCAGCCTTTGTACAGGGCCCTCAAGGGGAACAGCAGGAACAAACAGATCACCTGGTCAGCGGAGATGACTAAATCATTTAAAGATGCTAAACTTGCCTTAGCACAAGTGCCCGTGCTGTCTCATCTGACTCCTGATCACTGCTATCACTACTATGCTATGACTGCACTGTGGGTGTCGTTCATGAGCAGCTTGTAAATGTCATTTGGCAAACCCCTGCTCTAAGCTCTAGAAGAATATCGCATTAATCCAGTGGTACCTATACAGTGTTGGACAGAGCCCACGGTTTGAAAGGTTGATGTTGGACTTGGGGTTTCAGCTGGTGTGGCGTATCAGGAGACTGAAGTGCAGTGCACATCAAGGCACCATTGAAGCTTTCTGAGGTGCCAGAACGAGCTTCAGCTTATATCTGAGATATGGGTGGATCGAATCCTTGGAGCACAGCTTCACCGTACCACAGCACATACCTGCTGGCAAATGACAAAACTCAACCATGCAGAAAACAAATATAATACCAGAGCAAGAACTAGGAGAAAACTAGGGGCTAAATACGAGCAAACACGGAAGCCAATTGTTATAAAACTGAGAGTTCGGGTCCTTGATTCTGATTGGCCGAGCTGTGTTCAAAGCTGTTTTAATTTACCCTACAGTTATACACTTGTTATGCTTTTACGGTTACCACAACCGTTTTTGAAAATGTTCTTATTGATTTCATTACATTTTACTTGCGAAACCTTGCTACATATGGATCATCCATTTTATAAAAGCAATAAGCCCCTTCGTTTTTATAGATTCACTTTTTAGCTGATGTTATCTTTCATTGTTTATATTGAGACCACACACATCTTTTTATTTAAGCTTCATTAGATGAGGCATGTTAGTCCCATGGAAAGGCTCGGAGGAACCTGGACGATTTTTAATTTAACTGATTGGTTTCATCTGATAGAAGAATGTCACATACATCCAAGATGCTTCGAAGGTGAGTTTTTGGCTGAACTAACCTTTACTGAAGGAGAAACTTTAAGTTGACAGAAAACGTGTCCCCTAATCGAAAGTGTTAAAACTACAACAGTATCTAATAAAGTTTGAATATGTCGGGTTTGCTCTCTACATTTTGCAACTTCCTACTCGTGTGGTGGTCAAAACAGAAGATAAGCCTCACACCCCAGGAATCCGTGTCAAGCCTTTGTTTGCACTTCACAGAGAAACGCCGTGCTGGAGGTGGGAAATATGATGCCCGTGTTCATCTTGTATCTGTACAGATAGCAAAGAGCCAAAACCATGTCAGCTTCAGTCCAAGTTTTCCCGTCTGCACTATGTGGGCATTTGCTCCTTTCAGCACTAAACTTTGATAAGATGTGATGGATGATGATAAGAACTTGAGGAACTTCTTATCAGGGGCATGAGGGCCTCGCCGCCCTGACCCGTATGCCGCATTAGAAACATAGAAGAGGTTGGGGCTCATCGTTTCATGTCATGCAGAGATTCCTGTCTTTGTAGTTTTGTATGAAAGCGGTCCGGAGACTGCTTTGGACACAAGCCGTAATTTCTGCTCATTCTGAGCTCCATCCTGGTGTGTGTGTGTCTGCTGTACGCTGAGAGTGGATGAATATTCCAGGCCTCTGTCCTTGGGTGCACCTTTTATTTTTGGATTTGTGTTCTTCCTAAAATGTGCGAGTCTGAGCCCAAATGTTAAAGGTGGCCGAGGGAGAGCAGATCTTCTGATGAACTGCCAGGCAGCAGATCAACATTTATGTAGAAAACAGGTTTGGCACAGGAGAAGTAAAGACTACAAGCGTTTGTTCCAAATGCATAAACTATGACCATTTTACCAAACCCTGGATTGCTGGGTTTTTTCAACTCAAGCCTCAGGATTTTACAATTTCATACAACTTTAAAATAACATTGAAGTGTTACTTCTTAACCCTGTAGACACATGAAATAATAGAAAGTCAGTTTTTTTGTAAAATAATTTATTTAACTATAAATATTTGAAGAGTTGAGGCATGTAATGTTTTGAAACATCAGAGTTTATTCACTATATTGAGAATAATTGGATATATTGAGAATGTTAAGGAAAACAGCTTGATTTTTGTCCAATTTTGTACAGATGCTTATATTTATATGAATAAATTCACAGTCTTGTAATATAAATCAATGAGATGTTTATACCAGTATACCAAATATTTGTATTAATGTATATGAATATCAGTTTACATTTACAGGTATTGTTGGTGTTTATTTTAAAGTGTTAGTTCATCCAAAAATTAAGTTAAATCAAAATATAAATATAAAAAAATTTAATTATATGGATATTTTTCTTACAAAAAAGGATTTATTAATTGTTAACAAGTGTCACCTATTCTAAAGCGTTACCGATTTTTTTATTGCATAGCACGCTTTAAAAAGATCACGCTCACATTTTTTCCCCAGAAAAATTATTTTTGTCCCCAAATTGTTCAAAATGTCTTCTTTTGTGTTCTGCAGAAGCTTTGATATGACAATAAACTCTCTCTTCCACGAGTGGAGCATCTGATTCCAGATAAAGGTCTGAGTCTTCTTTCGGAGCATGTCGAGCTGTGAAACGCCACGCTTTGGCGGATGGACAGCTGTCAAGATTACGAGGATGTGTACTGATGGAAAACATGATGAAGAACGAGATTAACAGAGCGAGACTTCAGAACACGATACCGTACATGAATGCCTACAGACTAAGATGAGACAAGATCTTAACATAGGTGTTTTGTAACAGGATTCTCATTTCATATCCAGGAAGTTTATCAGTATCGACATACCTCTGCAGTGATAACGTGGATCATTAGCAGGAAAGAGGAGGAGAATCCCTGGATTGACTAAGACAGATCTGTATCTTCTCTCTCTGCTGGATTTTAGATCTGCATTTTTCAGATGGCTTGTTGTCACGTAACTGGCTTCGTGGTCTGCCATCAACACTCCCATCTCAAACAGCGTTATCAACCTCAGCAGTCAACAGGTAAGATCTGTTTCTCATCTCTGACCGCAGGCTGTCGGGAGCGGGTTTGTTATTGTGACTGACGGGATGAGGCCTTCTGGTTTGGCGTTCGGTGTTTGCGCTCTTGACTCAAGGATAGCCATTCTTTAATTTGTAGGTATGTTATGTTTTCATGATCACTGCAGAATCATAAAAAGAATAATACATAAGCAGAAACTACTCTCAGGCACTTTATTTGGACTGGATTTGGTGGGTTGTCATCTTGGAAAGATCATATGGGAAATAAAGAAACTAAACGGTAATAATGCTCAACTATAGCACAGATAATCATGAGTTGATGTATAACTCATGAAGGACTAAACTATTTATTAAAGATCACTGCATCAGCAACTAATGAACATTCTATATGATTCATAGATTAAGTAATCAATTCGAAGCCATGACTTTCAACTTCCAGTTTTCTGCTTTAATTAATCATTAGCTAACGATTTGCAAAGTTATCATAAATGCTACGACTTTACTTGTTTATTAACTAATTGTTACGTAATATATCATTGCAGTTATGTATTTTGAATTAGTTAGTCACGTGTTTCAACAAGTACGTATCATTAATAAACGGTTTAGTCCTTCATTATAATAAACGCAATTTCCTTGAGTTGCGAAAATTGTCTGAAAGTATGTGAAGGTGTTTAGGGAACATAATTTGTCTCAGTCTGTCATCAGCTGATTTGTATCAGCAATGTATGTATTAAAGTAATATTTCCGCACATTCAGAGTTTTAACTGTATAAACAGTTTAAACCAGTAGGGTTTCTATCAACCTGCCCGGTTCAACCATTTTTGGTTTGATTGAGGACCTTCTCTTCAGTTTGACATCGTGTTCATAGGCTCCATTTAGAGCACAAGTGGTGCGTTAATACTGATGTAAACAATCACAAGCCTTTCAAATGATTAGAAACACAATCGCCGAACGTTTCTGCGCCATTTGTTTGATGAATCTTTCACAGCGTGATGGAGATTTACAAAGGGGCTGTTATTGAGGAATGGAGCAGTTCAAAACTATACAAAACAGCAAACCACGTGTGAGGAGTGCTTAAGAAGGAAAAGACATCATCTCATAAACACCCATGAAATGTATGTCATTATTCAATGAAAAATCTTCCCCTCTGCTGCAGATCTCAAATATCGCTTGTGCATCCACATATTCAAACATCTTGTTTGGAAATGCACTGACATTACACCATGCGCCAAAGGAGCTTCAATGCAATGACATAAATTTCAATACATCAACAATCAACATGTTTTCATTCCCAACTTGTCACATATTGACGTTTAGTCAGGACCCCTTGCCGTCGCTATTTGATCCAGGGGTATCCTGCATATGATGTGCAGTGTCCTCTTTTGTTTTCAAATTTTTCTTAATTTAATGGTTTTATATATATTTTAAAATTGCAGTCCGTAATTTTGCCTCTGTCGCCACCAATGATTGAAGTTTCTTGTGGAATTATGTCCTGTGGGTGGGTTGTACTGCGGCGTGGACGAATCTAATGTTTTGATGTAAATCTGTCAGTCAGTGCCCTGAAATGAATCCTGTACTTAGTAATCACAAATTCTAAACTACGTCTTAGAATATATGACCCAAATAAGAATTTTCACTGATACTGTCATCTGAACAAGTACATCTGCCGTGCTTTGTTTTGACTGAGGAAAAAAGCATTATCATAAATCGCTCTACCAATGGTGATTTAATTTAACAATCGATTACATGAAATCTCAAAACCCTGTATATTAATGTTAACAACATCAGTATGGCGCAACTATGAGTATAGTGTGTATTAGCGTGTAGATTTCAGTCTAATCTCTGATTGTCACATCATTGGAATTGTATATTAAGAAATTCTTTTAACCCAAAATGTTAACTGCACTCTTCAAACTGGTTTTCTTTAAAATACATCCATATATATATTGTGTAATCCCAGGCTTTCTGTAATACATTTATTCCAGCTTTGGGATTAGGCTACAATCCTCCTGCAGGATCCTCGGGTGAATAAAGTGAGCCAGAACTCAATCTTTATGTTTACAGACATGACATAATGACGCAGTGCCATGCTCGGATTTTCCATGAAAACCTACCAATTCGCTCAAATTAGACAGCATTATTAGAAGTTAACCACTGTGAACTGAGTTTAAGAAAAGTGATTTGGAACACTGGCTGCTTATGTACTTTCTTAAATATTTATTTTGGATAAAATTCATTGGAGCACTTAACCCCAACCCTACCCTTACCCTATACTGGCCCACCTCTGAACCATATAAAACATGTAACAGGCAAATGAATTGTTTTGCTTTTAAAGACGATATCTGATGGTATCTGTCTGTTATATCTTGTGTATTCTCTAAATGGTAGGTTTAGGGCAGGGGTTGGGTTACGTCCATGTAATGTAAGTAAAAAGTTTTACATTGAAAAATCACAACCCAAGATGTATGTAATAATGGCAGTATCATGTTCTGTGGGGCACTGTCAACCTGGAATAGTACAGGGCCTTTCCCAAACTGTTCCCAGAATGTTGAAAGCATGGTATCCTCCAAAATGTCTTGTCCTGTGATTATCCTGTCACTGGGGTTAGGGGCCGAACCCAGTGCCTTAAAACAGCCCTGTACCAGTGTCCCTCCTCCAGCAAACTTCACAGTCGTCACTATACAGTCAGGCAGGTGACGTTCTCCTGACATCCAGCAAGACCAGACTCTCCCATCAGACTGCCGTCACTCCACAGACCAGGTTTCCACTGCTCCACAGTCTATTTATGTCAATGTATTTGTTGATGTGACGCTCGCATGAAGTTGCCAGCCTTGAAAACCCATTTTATGAAGCTCCTGCTGCAGTTTGTTGCTTATATCAATGCCAGTGGAAGTCTTCAGCTGTAAAATCAGCAGAGAACTTTTCACACCATGCTCCTCAGCACTCACTCCATGACCTGCTTTGGGACTTTACTTGGTCTTTTGCTTCTTGGCAGCATTTGTGCCATTTCTAAACACTTCTAAGAATACCACTTATAGTTCAATTTCACACATTTGTGTTTGTACCATAGACTTAAATTAAATTCCCGAGGGCCACAGCTCTGCACAGTTTAGCTCCAAATCACACCTGCTTGGAAGTTTCTTGTGATCCCATGATTGGCTGGATCAGGTGTGTTTGATTAGGCTTGGAGGAAAAAGCTGTGACCCTCCAGGAATTGAGTTTGAAATGAATGCCAAAGACTGTAAAAAATGACTGTAAAACACGCCTTCATTCAAGCAAAGTCAAGCAGCCATTGTCTTGATAGGGTGCAGATCCTGTTATAGGTTTTTATTAATATTTTAAAATAGTTTTTATATTTAATTTTCTATTTTTGTTAAAGTTACATTTTTAGTATTTTCTTGTGTGCTTTATCAGCTATATGATGATTCTTCTTCTTCTTGTTTTAAACAAGTCTATACAGTAGAGTAGAGCTAGGTAACTACTTCCATAAGCCACTAAATCAGTGTAGTGCTTCAGGTTAATATAAGGTAAAAAAACAGCGTACATTTAAATAGTTTATTAATTTGCATACACTTTCTAAATTATCTTATGGACTCTTAAATAACTGGTTTGAAAAATCACAAAATAATTTATAAATTATAAATTCATTCTTAGTAAAATATGAAAATAGAATTATTAAACATTATAGTTATGCTCAAGAACAAAAACATTTATAGCTGCATTTATTATCTGCTTACTAATGCCTATTAATGTTGAAACAATGTTTTATATTTATGCTTCATCAGTTACAAACCTAGGTGTGCTGTTTGATATCTTTCCTTTGAAAGCCATGTTTCTAGCATCTATTAAACTGTGTTTTTCTATCTCAACAACATATCTTACTTTTGACCTATGCTCTCCACATCAAATGCAGAAATGTATGATCATATTAGCCCGGTTCTGTCAACATTGCACTTGCTCCCTATCGAACATTGGATAGATTTTAAAATCTTGTTAATTACTTATAAAGCCCTGAATGGTTTAGCTCCTCAATACTTGATCGAGCTCCTATCACATTATAGTCCTGCATGTCCACTGCGTTCCTAAAACCCATTTGATAATACCTAAAATATCAAAATCGACTGCAGGCAGCAGATATTTTTTCCTATTTAGCACCCGAATTCTGTACAATCTCCCTAACTCTGTTCGGGAGGCAGACACACTCTATCAGTGTAAATCTAGATTACAGACCCATCTCTTAAACCTAGTTTATACATAACACACTAATACTCTTCTATTATTCAAATCCATTAGGATTGTTGGACTGCATTAAGTAGATCTGTCAGAACTGGGAACATTCCCCATAACACACAATGTACTCATTACATTGTAAAAATAATGGCATCTGTGCTAATATTAGTCTCTTTTTTTCTTATTCTGTTTCTCAGTTTGTATCCAGATCAGATAATGGATCAGCACCAAGAGATGACCTGCAACGGAGCCCAGAACACATAGATGAGCCCGTGAACAAATCCCATGAACCAGACACGCACACACACACACACACACACACACACACACACACACACTCTCTCTCTCTCTTTCACTCACACTCACACACTCACTATAAGTCCTTCAAATGATCTGACATAGCTGCATTTAAAATTTAACTAGAAATTAAGTGCTGGCCCCCAACTGAGCCTGTCTTTTCTCAGGTTTTTTTTTTCTCCATTCTTTTACGGATGGGGTTTTGGTTCCTTGCCACTGTTGCTTCTGGCTTGCTTATTTGGGGACACTTCATTTCTAGCTATTATTGTTGATTTGATCACACAGACCGTCTGAATGATTTGCTTAATGATTCATTTTTCCAAACCCCTCCAGTGATTGATCAATTAGATTTTTCATTCAGAAACAACGCAAAAAGACCATCGAGTGGGTGTGTGTCAGGTGTCTCTCCCTTTACCACATTGGCTGTATCCTAACTCGCCCCTTTACCCTCATTCACTACTTCACTATATTAGTGCACTCATTCAGTTCACTTGACAAGAGTGAATGAAAACGAATTAGTGAATTTGGAGTGCTTTTGGATAGTTTGCTTACTGCTTTATAATATTTTGAAACAGTTTCACTTACCAAACAGTATTTAGCTTTTAGTCGAAGTGTCGTTGTGTTTCCTGATGTCTGCATGCTTATCTTGGATTTACCCTTTGCCTTGCTTTTGGACTATTGCTCGTGTTTCTGGTTTACCCCTTTCATCTAGCCCCCTGGATTCTGTTTGGATTATTCTCTTGTCTCAACTTCACTATACCTGTTTCCATAATGTGTTTGACCCTTCCTGTGTTTTGACCGTGTTTATTAAAAGTCTGCATACGGATCTGAGCTCCTCTTGTCTCATCAGCCCCGTTACAGAGGGCAATATGCTAATGTTTCATTTTCATTTTGACATCATCATGAATCCGCTTGAAACTTATTTTATAAACTTGTGGTTCAATGAACCAGAGTCGACTCTTTCTTTTGAGAGACAATAACTTTATACACTGTGCACTTTTAGATTGTGTTACACACCGTAGGAGGTCATTTTGAAAAATCCACAACAGGGGCACTTTAATTGCAAGCTTTTTAAACAGTCATTAAACTGAAAGTTTCCTACAAGCTATGAAGACTTTTCAAACAGCATGAAGATTTTTTAGTTATTAAATGTTGGCACTTGTTGAGGCTTGCAGAAAAAGATTGGAGCGATCTGATCACAAAACCTTTTGGACCCTGTTTACACCTGGATGTAGCGCTGACCGCTTCTAATCAAAATGTGAGCGGGCAGGTGTACCGTAAACGTGGCCTGCGTCCTCTCAAACGCACGAGGCCCGAAGAGTCACTGTTCTTCTTCACTTACCAATCAGTGCAGTGCCGATGACTAAAGTACAGGAATGTTTATCACACCATCTGTCTAAAAACCAGCTCACTCATTCCTCACATTCACGCCGAGGCCCAGGGAAACATGGAGCTGGAATGCAGATTGGATCCACTCTCCCTCTTCATCTCGCTGTCCGGAGTGAATCATGAATGTTTGATGAAACTCACACAGAGCCAATGTAAGCAGAACCGTGATGAGAAACACCAAACGCTGTCAAACAGTCGAGATGTGCAGTCAAAACTGCAGCTGTGGGTAACATTTTAGCGCTGGCTTTCTCTGGACGGGCTGTTTGTCTTTTTTTCCCCCATGAGCCCTCTCACATATCACCCCCACCCGCCCGACTCGGTGCTTGTAAGAGTTGCATTACCTGCACCCTAATGCACTCCAGACAGACGCACTTCCTAATGACTCGCTCCGCTCCGAGCCTTTCCGGGCAAGGCTGCGGCCACAAGCCACCTCACACATGGTAACCAGACACACGCAGGCACCTGATAAGAGCGCTCGGGTTCAGATCAGAGGTCCAGCCATCACAGCGCTCGAAAGCATCCAGAAACTCCCGCGGTAAATCAGAACGGGTGATAATCCTGAGAGAAACGGTGCCCCTCACCAGTGTCTGGTCTTCATTAAGCCACGTTTCTCTCCATCCTTCGTCTAATTCTGCTCGGCATTATGGAGAAGGAAAAAAATGGTACAATGACCTTCAAATAAACCTACAGGCAAAAACAAAGAGACATGTCAGGAATCTCTCTCATTAGGAGAGAGCTGAACCAATCATATCCTGCTAGCCTGTTGTAGTTCCAAACATGCAGGTTTTCTTCTAAACAACTAGTGGTCATGTAGGTCCAACTCTAAAATGAACATTTGTGCTGCAACTTCAGTTGGATCCTCAAACAAAGCACTTTACTGTAGACCCTTGTGTAAAGAAGTAGACTTCAGGATACTTTTAAAAATAAGACATACTGAACTGGATGTAATGGTTTCAGACTTAATTGCATGTTATTTACAATTAAAGGAAAATGCATTGCAGTAAAATGTAATCAAGCAATGGATTGATTAATTTGATAATTACCTAATTATGGTAAAAGTGTACTGACAATCACCTAAATATACTTTTATGTAATTTTTATTAAAACATCTATTAAAAGGCTCTTCATCAAACTGCACACTTTAAGCGTCACACACGGTGCAAGGTTTTTTTTTTGGAGCTTTAGCCTTGCCGATTTCACATTTAAAAGATGATTTGAGATTGATGTGTGTGCTTTCGCTTGAGAGCCTCATTAAATTAATTTGTAATTATAGATTTGTGCGGATAAAGTTGCAATTCAGTACACTAGTTAAAATTACAGTAGAGCACGTTACAACACATCAAAATAAAGTGCACCTCTGTAAAGCAGGACAAATGATTAAATCCTAATGATTTAAAAAGGAATCTTAAAGATAAACGTAAGATTTTACATGATTATGAATGCACTTAAAAGTTTAAAAGTGCACTTCGATAAAAGTTCAAAGCGCTTCATAAAAGTTATTTTTTATTCAAAACACACCAACATGGAGATTTAATTCTGTTGGTTATTGTATGTATCACAGCGGTTTGAGAGTGAAATATCGGGTGAGTGGCACCAGAAAGTTAATGTAGCACATTAAACCTAACAGACGGTGTACAAGATCAAACATGAGATATATGAAGCAAACATGCTATTTCAGCGTGCTTCAACAAGTCTCTGAGCTGCTTGATTGTGATTTGTGTTTCTTAGGACTCGTTCCCGAGCGCTTCACATCAGTGTTGTACGGGGTGTGCTACTGAGCAAGTTTACTACATTAGAAAAGGCAAAAATATGGAGATGTTTCTGTAATGCAATCATCAAAATTTATTAGTCCACATATCAAATAGTTTTTTAAGGTTGTAATATAGTTTTGTGCAAAACATTACATAAAAAAGCCTATATTAAGCAATAACTTGCATATGTATTTATAATTTTTGTTAAAAGGAATGACCGTTGTTGGCATTTGTGTTCAAGTATAGTAAGTATAGGTACATTATTGGAGTTTTGTAGAGTAAGCCGGTTTTGGGTGATTCGCATGCTTAGATAAACCACTGTATAGTACCTTTTTTAAAGCAAAAACTAAAGTGTACAGCATACATACACATGCAGAATGCAGACAGAGTGTTCAGTGCTCTAGCCAAAACCAAACAAATGAAAGGGCCATCTTTGCATATATTCCTTATAAAGCAAAGCACCTCATTCTAAAAGTGGAAGCACTTGATCTTCTTGATTTCTCATATGCTGTGAAGTCCGTGTATAGTCTATTTTGCCGCCCAATCCTATTGTTTGTACGAAGGAGCTGAATTATTGCCTCCTGCCACCAGATGGTGCAAAAATCTGCCCCATTACCAACTGTTGCTTATGCCACAGATACTGTTTTGTTGATTTCATGCTGCGCTTTCACACATACATAACGTCATATTCCTGAGTTTCAGATGCTTTGCTGATTATTTTTATGTGTGTGGATGTTAATGGCGCTCAAAGGCCCAATTGCGTCAGGCTTATGTTCATCACAGCACCAATCCAGCTGTCTCTCCTTAAACACGTCCCAAATGATGTTTGAAAGCAGTGCAGCGCTCCTCCCCGCTTTGATTTTTTTTTTTTTTCTTGTGTAAAATTTTTCACATTTGTTTCATATTTGGCTCACTCTCACACCAGAGTGAACATCTGCTCGTGGCCCTGTGGAAGGGATTGGGCTGACCTTTAGTTTGAGCTGCCTGACTGTACTGTAACAAGACGGAAAGTATACAAATGAATGTGTTTACGGAGCATTTACGTACTCGTCCTCAGGCCCATCCGAGCTTGTTTTTTTTTCTTTACAATAAATTTTACTTTTCAGCTCATTTGCAGATCACAGTGCTTCATAAGTGTCATGCACACTATGCAACCACGATAGCACTGTATAACCTTTATTCATTTTAAATATTCCCAAGCAGTGTTAACTAAATCATAAAATATCTTAATTCTTAAATATGTGTAAGTAAATGCATTATAGTTGATCTCTAATGGGCAAAGTAGCTTAATGTCAATCTAATAAATAAAAACCCGTCTATGGGTGTTAAGCCAAATATATTTTCAATATTACCGACTTTGTATTTATTGTTCACTTAATAAAAACATAGAAAGTTACTAATTATAGTTGTTTACATTTATGTAGTGTTACTTATCCTAAAGTGTGACCATAAGGGGTTAAATATAAGTTGTGAAATGAGTATCTTTTACATTCATTCATACGCATATCTGCACTTTGTTGTTCATGATGACTAAATTGGCCAGAGAGCAGAATTGATTCAGCGAGCAATTGAACAAAACACTTGCGTTTCAGCGAGGACTCATCTGGTGATGTGAAATATTTAATCACATTGATTGTATCAAATATCGATAGTCCACTTTCTACTAACGTTAAGTAACTTTGTAACTCAACTAGCAGTCATTAGAGTATTCTTTTGTTTACCAAAAAAAGGTTCTTCGGGTTATAAAAAGGTAAGAAACAGATTTGACTGAATGGTTCTTCTAAAGCATTTATCACCTTTACTCTTAAGAGTGAAAACTACAGTCAACATTTGAAGTGAATCAAAAAAGCTGTCCTAAAACCAAATGAAGGACAACTTCGATTCACTTTTTTGATATACGTTGCACAGCCTGGCCGTATGAAGGCTCTGTTATTTAATATTATTTGAGTGTATTTTTCATCTCGGACAGCAGCAGCATCGAGCCGTCAGACACATCACAGCACCTCCCAGTCTCGACCAGCATCACGGCTCAGTCCGTATCCCTATAACCTCCCCTGACACTTCAAAGCCCGGCCTGCCCACAGAGTCACGGTAGGGCCTGGGGAATCATGGGAGACAAAGGAAGCAATTAAGCGATAAAGATCACTCTGAGATATGACATTTCATCCCAGGCGGATCCGGTGGTCACACTCCTTTCAGAGAAGAATACTGGCAGAAAAAAGGAAAAGGGTGGGAATTGCCCCCTCCTCCTCCTCCTTTGACTGCCCTCCCCGTCTGTCTACAAACATGAGAAAAAGACTGACCGTGGTGCGCTCCGAACCGCTTTTAACCTCCTGCCCAAGAACGAATTTGAAGATCAGAAACAGTGTCCACCGTCCATTCATACACCGACGAAGCTCGTTTTGATTTCGTATTCTTGAAACATCATTCGAAAATCAAAGGAAGCCAAATAAATAAGCATTCTATTGTGGCTCTAATTGCCCCGAGATCGAGTTGCAGATCTTGTTTCTCATCTGCGCTTTCAAACGGCAGCGTTCAAAGCCTCGTTCACCTGTCTGTGAGCAGAAAAGCCTTTCACAGAGGATCTCTGAGAAGCCCACTGATTCAAGACGGCTCCCTGAACATCTTTTTCCACCACATTTTAACAACACCTCAAGGCTAAAACAGTCTTAATCAGATTTAAATTGTGTGCTCGCCATCTTGATTTTGCGCTTGTTCACACTTGTGCTTGTTGTTTACGCTTGCTTTAACATTTGAAAGCATGAGACAAAAAGTCAAAAGTATAACAAACATCATAATTATGACAAGATGTTCTACTTTTTAGTCTCATTTTAAAGTTCATTTAGACTGTCCCAAAACATGTTATTGACTTTTTCATAGTTCTTCATATTTATTTTTATAATTTTGACCTGTTCATTATCCGTTTTTATCTAATTTTGACTTATAATTTCTTATAATTTTGACGTTTTAGGTTATAGTTATGATAATGTATAACAGTTATTATTTTTTGCCGTGTTTGCCTTATGTGATGGAAATGACTTCATTAAAAGTGACAGTACAGATATTTATAATGTTACATAAAAAACACTCATTAAAAAAAAACTGTTTTCAACATTGCTAATAATCAAAAAGGTTTCTTCAAATCAGAATTAGCATGGTTTCTGAAGGATCATGTGACACTGATGACTGAAGTAATGTTGCTGTAAAGTCATCTGCGCATCACAGAAATATATTACATTTCAACATATATTCACATTGAAAATGTGTAATAATATTTCACAATATTACTGTTTTTAACTGTATATTTGTTCAAATAATGCAGCCTTCTAACACTTTATTTTGATGAGTCCTTAACATACTACATACTATCAGAAACTTTGCAAGTATATGCCAACTCGTTCTAATAACCCTAAACGGTCTACAATGAGAGTTATTCGACATGTAGTTACAAAGTTACTAATAGTTAGTAAAGTGGACTACCCAAACTGAGATTTTTTTTCGAAAACATTGTAAAATCAAAGCTATTATTCCCTGAAAAGCACTTCAACTCATTCTACATTCCACATTTACATCTCATTGGTTTTGGCGATCAGTGCTTCCTAACCCAACCCGAGCTGAATCTAAAGCCAAATTCAAATTATATTTCAGAGCTTTGATTTTGTTGGATATATTCAGTGAAACTTTGAGCTGGATTTGATCCTTATTAAGGCTTCAGAGGAGTGGAATTATAACGGTCATTATCATAAGAACCTTTAATGGCTATTTTTAGAACACTTGTTAGTCTTTTTAAGAAGATGCTCTAAATGCCAACTGCCTGAAAACAAGCACTTTTTTGGACATTTTGACTGCTGATTGT
Organism: Puntigrus tetrazona; assembly: GCF_018831695.1. Taxonomy (NCBI): domain Eukaryota; kingdom Metazoa; phylum Chordata; class Actinopteri; order Cypriniformes; family Cyprinidae; genus Puntigrus; species Puntigrus tetrazona. The sequence goes on along the minus strand of NC_056715.1, from coordinate 18,079,781 downwards.
TGACTGTGTTCAGCGCCACGGGCAGGGACTTCAAACACGAGAAAAGCACACCTGTTTGAAGGGTTAAGAGGGATGATGGGAAATAAGTAGAGGCCAGCGGACAGTCACCAGCGGGGATATCCGAGGGCCATCTTTTCATTAGTTGTACCTAATGAAACTGCACAACAACAGGGAAGAGAACCCCACCGCTCCGAAATTACACCGAAAACAAAAGGGCTTTTACATCGTCACATCAAAGTGTTTCTACTGAAAGAGAAATGACAGGTCGTTTAGAGCAATCAGAAACAAGTGCAAGCTACCATAACGTGATCGCTGCCACAAGATCAATCTGTTCAGATCATTATTGTTTTATATACACACTACATGTCAGAAGTATGTGAAGATCCCTTCTAATTAGTAAGTCTGAGATATTCCAGCCCAATCCATCACGGGCAGGTGCATGAACCAGACAATAGAGAGCTTCTCTCTGCTTCTCAGATATGTACTCAAGTAAGAGCGAAGGACGGGTTTTTAAACATAAATTCATGTATAAACCCTTTTTACCATTGCGGTTATTTCTCCTAGAAAGCAAAAAGATTGAGACGTCTTTTTGAGGTCTTTGAACCACCTCAAACATGTTTCAAAGATTTTGTTTTCTGGTAATGCTTTATTTCGATAGTCCCCTTTAGACTTTCTACTAACAGTAAGTATCTTTGCAACTAAGAATCAACTAGCAGTCATTAGAGTATTAGTAGACTGTCTGATTAATATCTTCAACAATTTATTTTGATGGAAACTTTACAAGTGTATGTCAACTTACCCTACTAACTCTAAACCTACCCTAAGTAGACATGTAGATGTAAATGAATGAAAATTAGTTGACATATAGTTACTTATAGATAGTAGAATGTCTACCAAAATAAAGTGTAACTTTTCACATGAAATGATCAACACTACTGTTTAAAATATTTTTTTAAATGTATTATTTTTTTAAATGAATTATCTTCTGCTCATCAAGGCTTTATTTTTTTCATCCTAATTACGGTAATATTGTAAAATATTATTAAAATTTAAACTTGCTGTTTTTTATGCGAATATGTGTTGAAATGTAATTTATTTCTGTAATGGTAAAGCTGTATTTTCAGCATCATTACGCCAGTCTTCAGTGTCACACGATCCTTCAGAAATCATTCTGATATACTCATTTGCTGAAATACACATTTCATTACATTTTACATTGAAACAGAAAACAGAATAAAAATAGAATTTGTTTCTTGCTCAGCACTGGATGCTCTGCAGTGAATGGGTGCCGTCAGAACGAGAGTGCAGATAGCTGATAAAAACAACACCGCAGTCCATCAGTTAACATCTTGGGAAGCCAAACGATGCAAGAAAAAAATCTATCATTAAGACATACTGACATACTAGTAATCCATAAAAAAGCTTTATCCAGTGAAAAGTGCATCTCCTGTTGTTTAGAGCTGTTTTGGCTTGTGCAGATTTATCTCCTAACTCATATCTTAGCAGAAGCAACAGTTTATCCAAATGACAGATTTATAACAAACACACATCTTTTGACTTCACAAGACATCAATTGATGGACTATTGTGGCGTGTTTGGACTCTAATACTGACGGCACCCATTCACTGCACAGCATCTTTTGCAGAGACACATTTCTGATGATGCATCTTGGATGGCCTGAGGGTGAGGATGAACTATTCCAGTTGCTAGTTTCTTAGATTTTACTCTTCTGGGATCGTGACTTTTGACCCTTCACGGGAAAGACTGAGTTGTGTTCGCAGTGTTAATGCAGTTCCTTCACTAGCTGAGCGATCCAGATCTCAGGCCCCAGAGCAAAGGACCAGGCCGAGACTGCGTGACATGAATAACCCCGCAGTTGCAAAGATGCAAAGCAACCGCTTCTAGTGTGTCACCCGCTTGGCTCCCGCTCCGTACACTTGGGGCCGTGCATGAATACAGCGCAGTGAGCGGGGGACTGAAACAAGAGGATCTGACCTCCACCTGCACTGACATCAGCCGTTATTAGCCAACTGATCCCCTGCCATCAAAACAAGCCACACATCCACCGCTTAGTAAGAGCTGCTGCGAGGGTGCAAGACGAAACAAGTCCGAGCTGCGGACCGCACAGAGAGAAACTCCCGCAAACAACAAACCCACTTCATCTGAAACAAATTATTAGATGGGACCGTGTGCTAGAAGATTGCACCCAAGTAGTCGGTTATTTCGTTGCAAGCGCAGCAGGTGATTCTACGAGGTTCTGGTGTGATATGAGTGACGTTATCTTCACAGAGGGAGGCCAGTCGATGCTCATCTGCTCCAAGAGAACTCGGAAAAGCTCAGCCTCTGCCCTAAGCCACTTCAAAATGAAATTCCTACCTTCTCTCGTCTGACAAACCTGTGTCTGATACAGCCTTCAAAGGCAAAGTGGCAAGCCTGTACCTCCAGGCTGAGGTAATTTGACTAAAGCTTTGCAAAGAGAGAAGACAAATGTTGTGGGCTTTTTCTTCTCTCCAAAGATTAGATGTGATGCTGCTTCTCTTACAAGTTAATCGCTGCAAAAGAGTGCACGGAAATGTTATACAACAACCATAAACCAGGCCTGAATATGAAAGTAGACTGTTTCAAAACTACTTCACTTTTACATTTTAACAGAATTCTGTTTGTATCACCCAGATTCAAGATGGCTTCTAATATGCCACTCAATCATGATATTAATCATGCACGTAACCACATTATTTAATATTCTGGTCTCACTTTATTTTGATGGTCCCTATATAATGACGTAGATCTATCTATGTAGAGGAAACAAATGGCAAAAAGAAAATAGCAACATTTATTTTTGCTTTATGATTTTTTTATTCCTGTTATAAAAACGCGATATTAGTCTGTTTATGATTACGTTTTCTTCGGAGCTACTGGAAGGATTCCTATCCCATTATAAAGAGGAAGCATGCTTAAGAACCCTGATGGAAACGTCCAGCACAGCGATTGCGCAACATCCTCCGGAACTAATCAAAGCAGAATTAAAAGGCATTTGACTTAGCGTTTAGAGATTCTTATTGGACCCCGTTATGACCGAATCCGAAAGTCACGACGCAAATCCTTCACAGTATTTGTGAGAAGTGTCAGCTGTAGGTAGCACCAGAGGATTCGATCGATTTAAGCCTCAAACCCGAAAAGCGTTTAACAAAAGATGCTGGCAAACGACGCTTATTGGCAGTTCAAAGGGCTTCCGCTGTTGTTATCGGCAGTAAATGAGTGATTTAGAGCCTGACGGGCGTCTGCATTCAGTCTGCTGATGGAGACACATCGTCTCACCTTTGATTTGTTGTCGCGTCGCGTCGCGCGCAGCGCCGCGTCTCCAGACCCACACAAGCGTCTGTCCCATTCAGAGCCACGCAGTCTAGCCGCTATTGTGAGGATCACAGACGCACCTGGACGGGGAGGACTGCTGGGACTAGACGCCTAACGCCTTATAAAACCAGTTTCTTTTGGTCATGCGTTCACCCTCCGGCCTGCGTGTCTAAAAAACGTTTGCGGTGCGGATCTCTGCTGTGCAATCACATAAAGACATTATATGCATTTATAATGATGATAGCAATACTCATCATTGTTGTTTCTCTGGTATGCATACTTCATGCTCACTTAATCTAGTCTTAATGCTATTCTTCAGCTATTATCAGCAGGCATTTGGTGTCAGCCAGGTGAACAGAGGTGTGTTAATTCACAGCAGACTTTCAGAGTCACACAGCTAGTTTTTTTTTATTTACTTATTTTTCTGTTGGTTGTGCGATCTTCACCCCAAAATGAAATGTGCAGGCACTAAATATTTTTTAAGCACATTTCTCCACCACATGTGTAGCCCTGCTGCTGTTTTGTATTTAGTTAAATTCAGTAATGTAAAATTACATTTTATACTTTTGCATCATAATAATGAGCCGTGGGATATAAATTGTGCTTAGTTTTAACAAGGGACATTTTTAGCCTACTGTATAGCACCAAAACATTTTCTTAAGAATTCAAAAATTGTATTGTTACTTGCTTCTAAGTGTTTAATTGCAGTATTAATTACCAAAATATATGATAAAATAGGTATTTGTTTACATATTTGTACATGTGTATGTTTTTCTTTTTTTATCAGGTTATTGATACCAAATGGCATATATAACATGCCATAGATAGGCGTGTAATAAACACGTCGCCTTCGCTGCAATACTATATAAAACGTTTGTGATTATCGATTTAATTATACCATGCAAAATAATATTACTTTAAAAGCATGCTATTTAAAGACAAACATACAGTAGAGGCTTGAAAACGGCTGCGATTAGGTTGAAAAGTAGCTTGAATCTAATATGCAAAAATAGTATTAGGCAGGGAATGATTCACAAAACATGTTTGAAAACGAGCAAAATGAAATGAATACATGAGGCTTTAGAACTGTACACACACACACACACACACACACCTCCACTATAGTAGCGTATATCATGATTTAGTTCTTTAAACAGAGCGTCACACTGCCTTTTATTAATCTCACGTTGTTGTTGGAATGTTTCACAATTTATTTAACAACAAAGTTATTTGGGGAACATGTGAATCACATGCCTATGCACATCAATACACATCTGATCTCTTCATCCGATATAGCAAGAAAATCATTTCACACAGTGCTCTATTTCTTTTAAGTACACAAACGATGCTTTCTGAGAGGGGTCGCCGGGGCTACGCATTTGGTGAATGGATATTGCATTAAAGAAATAAATACTACCAGTAAATAAACTTTTTAGTGGCTAATTCTTCTAACTCATAGAAAAAACCCTTATACAGTCTGATATACATTATGAAAAGCTGTACAGCTGAATTATAATTAAAATAAGGACGCTTTTATTTTCTTTTTTTGTTTTAATTATGTCGATATAAATATATATATTTATATATATACTTTTTTGTCAAAATATACGATCGAGGAGACACGAAACACACATCTCAACACGGACGTTATAAATAAGTGTCAGCGGCAGCCGCATCCCTCCACCACCATCTCCTGATAGTTCTTCAGCACCACCCGGTCCGTCTCGTCCAGGTAGAGCATGGAGATCGCACTGAGCTCGGTGGGAACGCAGCAGGCCTTGGGAATGTTGGTGTTGACCGAGTTCACCAGCGTCTGCACAATGGCGTGATTGGTGGAGTTCAGGTGATCGGCCAAAGGGAACGGACACTCCCCGTGGCAGTAGTACGCCTGATATCCGGGCGGCGCCACGATCCAGTCGTTCCAGCCCACGTCGCTGAAGTCCACGTAAAGCGCGTGCCGCCGGCAGTTGCGGTTGCGCTTGCGGCCTCTTTGCTTCGGGCTGCGCTTGGCTCGGCGGGTCAGCGGGTGGCTTTTGCCGTCGTGTCCAAACGTGACCAGCAGCGGGCGAAGCTGGCTCCAGTCTGCGTCCGGGAGCGGGCGCGCGGAGCGGCTGACGCGGACGTGGGCCCCCCGGTGACGCGAGGCTGGGTCCAGGGGCGCCACCTCCACGGCCAGGCCGTGATTGGAGCTCTTGTCTCGGGTCCAGCGCAGCACGGCCGGACTCACGTCGAAGCTCTCCCACCGGGTGGTGTTGTGGCGCACCAGTCGAGTGTCCAGCAGCTGGGTGATGAGCTGCCCGGCCCGCGGAGGCTTCAGCACCTCGTATATGTTTATCCGGTGGAGAGCGTCGTCTCCCGTGGGTCGGGGATCTGAGATTGCATCATCTATCTGTTGCCTGTAGATACGAAGCTCTGCGGTAGAAATGAGTTCTTCCTCTGGGATGCTGCTGAGATTGAAGACGAAGCGCAGAGGAGTCTCCGGTGAGCCGTCTGACTGCAGCTCTTCCATGTGCTCTGGAGGAGGACAGAAACCGGTAGAAGATGCACCATTATGACCCCGTTTTTGAAACCAATTCTTATTAGGCGTCTTGACCAAAACGGATCAGTTTGCTCAAATTCTGTTAACCTTACATTGAGCGTTGAATGTAAACGAAAACTGAATTAGCTGTAATATGCTATATCTATCATTTTCTTAGTCTATGTTTATTTTAGTGCTTACCATAGAAACGAATACCTCAAAAGGCCTTAACGTCTTTTTTAAAATATGCCCTAACACACGCAAAACACCAGAAGAAAAACCCCGCAATTTGCAGTCAGTAAATCTAGTCATTATGTGATCTGCGCATCAAGACTGAAATACTATTTAAACAAAATGGTTTCTTTTCATTTTCTGAGGAATGTAAAACTGAACTGAACCAATCGAGGGGTGAGAACCAGAAGGGCGTAAGTGAGATTTTTGGTGAAATATATATATATATATATATATATATATTTCATATATGAATCCATGACTTTCGTTTGTTCAATAAAAATTCTTTCTGAATAAATGACATGGTCATTTTAGTTTTTTAAGCCAAACCATAACCATACAGTAAGTACATGCAGTTAATTAATATTACTCAGTACTTAAATGTAGAATTACACTTTCACATCACACACATTTTCTAATTTTGACTTCAGAATTCTCCGAAAAACTCACGAGTCTCCACTGAAAACATCATTCAGAAAAATGAGAAACTGGTGGAAGACTCACAGAGTTGCATGAGAGAAGAAGCCAAGTAACTTATTAATACGGATATCAGTAATTGTAATAATGTTGCTGCCATGTTTGTCTTGTCTCGAAGTGAACTGTGGTGGATTATTTCCTCATAATAGAATCTATAAGATTGTTTTCAAATTTTTCAATAATTTACATCCATATAATAACATGGTCTCATCACCCTACTTAGATTAACTCAGAATTATGCCTTATATGCTTATTCTCATCTAGTTTAATTTATAGTATTTGTCAATAATGCATTCAATCCGATCATTTCATATACTGAATGCCAAATATACCCTTTTCTTTCAGAAGCATTCTGCATTATTTATTTATTGAGTGAGAAGTGACATCCAGACACAATGAAATAAATGAAAACAGTCATTTAAGTGCATTGGTCTAATCGAAAGTGATACTTTAAACCCGTTTAATTCACAAAATAGCATTCACACAAATAGCCCTCCTCCAAAAACGTCAATGGTGTTGAAGTAGTGTGATATTGATGTACACATACTGGATGGATCTAGTAACTGTGCAATGACTTGATTGTGACCTTTTTATTTATAACAAGTAAAATAAGCTACAAATGTATAAAAGCGAAACGTTTTTAGTTTTATCGTAAGTGAAAGTTAAACTTTCTAATTTAGTTTCTATGTACGGTTAAATTAAGTTGTAAAAAGCCCAAAAATTGGTCCTGCTGACCAATATTTTTTAATGTAGCTGAAACTCTCAACTCTGACTCATTTAAGTATGCAGGAAAAAGAAAAGCCTAAACTTTTGGATGCGAATAAACTGTTTAACTATGCTGACGGCCTCCTGTCATCTCGATACTGAACGTGTGTTTTTCTGAAGCCTTCTGGGAATTCTGTCCGCCTAAGAGACCGCATTGCTGGCAACAGGAGTTTATTTAGAAATCTGTAGAGTAGCATTAAAAATAATTGCATGTTGAGGAAAGTCCCTCGACAGGACCCACATGACAAAGTGTTTTGGTGCAGAGACTTTTTAAACGTCGAAGCGCTGTCTTACCTTCGTGATGGAATCCTCTCACAGTGTTTGCTCGACTCGTGGACCTCTCGGGATAGTCGAAGCTCACGTGGTGGGCCCCTCCGGCTTCTTCGGCCTCCCCTGACTGGAGGCGATACAGGTCCAGCAGATACTGGGGCACCACAGCCGAGTAGCTGGGTCTCGGTCGCTTCTGCAGCCCAAACATGTGCAGCAGCGTGGCTTCAAAGTCCCGCAGCAGTTCATGACTCTGACCCAGGTGCTGAGCCGACGCTTTCTTCTTCCCTTCCTCGGGTATTAGACTAGCATAGCTGCTCTCTCCCAGTAGGACTTGGCATAATAAAATGACCATCAGCATTCGATTACCAGGAATCATGATGTCTCTGGTGGGCAGGCGGGAAATTTCAGGAAGCAGAAGAGAAAAGCGAGACTTCAGTGAAAGATGTCTGACTCCCCATTGCCACCTTGCTTTCAATAATTAAACTGGATAGCGTTAAAATGTCATTGACATTTAGGTCAGAAACATACTTTACGCAAGTTGTCGAAGGCAGAATGCTTGGTCAATGATTTGCAAATACGCGGTCCTGTAACAGACCTCCGTACTCAAGGGGGCGACCAGGTTTCCTTCAAATGTCTGTGCCATTAGACTATATGCAATGTTTTTACTTCTACTATCATCAACAACATTCCCTTTAAAGCGGTGCTTCACCAAGACAGTAAACTAAAAGTACAAGACGTGCATCTGACATGTTTCAGAATGCAACAAAACTCAGCTATACTAGGGAAAAAATGGTGCAGGATTTACGTTAAAGCTATTTTCACTTTAAAACTGCGCATGGATTTCACAAATAATTACAAATTAGTGGCAAGTATCACATTAAACGTAAAGAAAAGAGTCTGAAAACGGTCATTAATTAGTTTACTTTACATAATAACAGTGTAGAAGTGTTTGGGTTTGCATAGAGTTTGTTTTGGAACTTATTTATTTCAGATAACCGCCATGTGATTAAATCGATAATGAACATTTCTTAGCCATTTTGGGGGTAAACTTATCGAACGAAGTCATCCTTTACTCACCCTCATGGTCACTTCAACCCTATATTAGGCTAATCTTAACCTCCAGTCCCCCCTTTAGACTCCGATGGTTCTACACAAACTTTCAGTGATGAGTCTTTAATAGAACATTTGTTTCTTAGTGTGAAAAACATCTTAACATTTTATTTTATTTGTCCACTAGACCTTTATGTGTAATGAAAAGCTTCCCTTTAGTGTTAAGAATGTATGGAAACACACACAAAAACACAATTTCCAAAATATCTATCCACAAAAGCCATTCTCTAATGGTTTGGAATGACATTAGGGTGAGCAAATGAAGATAGAAATTACATTTTTGGGGATAACTATCCCTTTAAGGGCCGAACCAAACTACAGTTTGCTAGTCAAAACCGAAGTCAAACAAGGACAGCAACATACAATTTTCAAGTGCTTGCACCGCAACATAAAAAAGCTTAAAGCAAAACTCCTTATTGACCACTGTTTTGTAAAGAATGACTAAGCCTTTTAATTTGCTCCAAATATGTAACAACCCCATCACACGATTAGAACTGGATAGGCGTGGTCCACTTACCGACAGAAAATAAAGCATGGGAAAACAGTCCATGTTTGTCGAGAACTGATACAGGATGAGTTCCTCGAGTGAATGTTACGTGGTCCTGGAAGGCTGTTTAAGAACTGCGGTCAGATTCCTTTCCTGAAACACAAGGGTACATTCGCCATTTAATATCTCACGTAATCCGATTACAGCGAACGTTTCAGTATAAGCATGGCATGATTTCACTAAAATGCAAGTTGGGGCCAGACAGACCCCTAAAATGCTGCTTGTAAATGAGCGTGTTGCACAAGCCAGCCAGGTGTGAACACCTGAGAAGATGGCAATTCAATTTACATACAAATAGAGGTTCGTTTGTCAGCAAAGGGATCTCAGACTGCCTCTTTTATTGATGGTCCTTTAAAAACCCTTCCTAAAGAGTCTTTAAAAATCCCCCAACCCAGACTGGCTATACAAGCGGCACCATCCTGGTGCGTAACATCCAACTGCGCTGCTATCGTATTTGCGGAATGGACTTCAGAGATATCTTCGTTGCAACCACCATGCAACTCCACAAATGAGATTTTCCACGATTCGTTTGAGTGATTGCGCTAATAACAATCACAAGTGCTTTGTGAAAGGTCTCGGAGAACAACGTCATCACTGAATCCACAGCTGAACTCAATAGTTGAGCGTAGCAACGCATGCATTTTGTCATTACTTGGACTTAGTTCCGCTGGAGCAAGTCCAACCATTACAACAGGAATGATGCATTTTAACAAGAACACCGTGTGTGTGTGGTCATGAGAGTTATTTCTCTCTCTCTCTCTCTCTCTCTCTCTCGTATCTCACTAGTTGTGATACTAGTTCTGTGATTCTTGACTGATCTACCGAAATGCAGCGTTAGATTCATAACAGGAGGCCAGTGGCTTTTAGATTCATAAAATCTGCTGTTTGAACAACAATACAGCTAGCGCAGCTATTCAAACAGTTCATTATGTCAAGAGCAAACCATAAAAATGAGCGTAACTAAAAGACTTTGATCAGCCATGCCAGAAACATGCAACAAAGCACAAACAATTGGTTTCTTCAGACCACCTACACTTGTTTAAAAGCCCACAGATACTACCCTAAATATTTACAGAATCCCTGTTTGAAGATGGAGTGCAATGCATGTGCTTTTGTGCAGAGTGGGTTTTATAGTGCAGTTTGCTTCCTTTAATTTGGCAGAGTCGTTTAAAGCTCACAGCCCTCGACTTTGCTCTACCCTAACCCTGCTTAATGAGATTAGGTTATGCACATGGTTCTTCAGATGTGTATGGGGGAGTAAGTTACCACAGTAACAGACAATACGAGCAATATAACCTCTGTCAAGGAGATCCAAGCAGCATTCTGTCCATTTGGGAAATGAGACAGCTTATATAAAGTAGCCTATAGCCTGCAGTGCGTTTGCTAAAGTTCATGGATATGCTCGGTACGGAATCTGAAACCGTCTCTAGACCACTAATTTTGCATGAAAAACAACAACAACAACAGAAATATGCATTCAAATGAATGAAAATATTAAATTAAAGATAAGAATGCAACTAAACTTTTAATCTAATTGTGTCATTGTCCCTCCCTAGCGATTCACAATGTTTATCAAAAACTATGGTTATGTAAATCATACCAAAGCATGCAAACACAGTATTATAGTATTATACAATAAGCACATTATCGCATCTACCAATAACCGTTTTCTTGGCCTGGAAAGCCTCAAGACCTCTGCTCTAGTCTAGACAACATCTGTTGATCTGTAATCATTGGTGGACTATTTGACTAAAGCTCTTGCGACAGTGTTTACTTCTTAATAAGTACGTACTATGGAAAGATATTTAGACAGTATCTTGTTTCGTTTTCTTTTTGCTTTCCACCTCCTCGAACTAAAGATAAACATCCCTGCCAAGTGACTCATGGGTTGTGTCTCTTTATGTCATAATGTACCTCATAAAACCTTTCAGACGTGTTCTTATGCCTGACTGAGTGCCATCACTCTTCACTACAACTCACTTAAGACAAGAGTAGGAGTCTTCAAAACATTGGTGGAGGTCAAATGTACTGGCTCAGTTGCACACTGGAGACCGGTTTCACTTAACTTGCTGAACCAAATGAAGGACACAGCTATTGTTTTCAACGCTGGCAACGTAAACGCTCCGTGCTTCGAACTAGAAACGCGTTAGAGTTGCATTTGAAACCGGTTGAAAGGTTTTCAGAACACGCAGAATGTAGAATTTTGCCGTAGATTCCAAAAAACTCTGAAAAGTTAATACCTACTCGATACTACCCAAACAAAACATACCACCGTCGTGATTTAGGCCACGTACAGCAAATAAAACTGTAGAAACTTGGTACTAGTCGCTACATTAAAGCGTAATTAAAACAGACGTCTATTGGGTCTGAATGAAATGCAGGTAGGTTAGGAGCAGATGTGGAAGCTCTCATCCACTCGAGTGCGCGGTCAGGTGTCTGAGCAATGCGTCGGTGGTTCAAAACTTGCAAAAAAGCAAGCACTAAAACATTTAAGCTATCCGGTAAGCACAGACTAAAATATTAAATCCGGTTTCAAAATTCCCAAAGCCCTTTCAATACAACTCGACAAAGCAGAGCTCTATTCCGTGTGCACAGCTTTGTCGATTGTAATATTTGCGCCTGGAGACGTGAAGACAGGTTTGTTGAATATAATGGAAGCGTTCTAGTCGCGTCGCCTTCAGAGAATACAGGGCGTAAAAGGCTTCCATTTACGCGCAAAATGGCCAAAACGCGCGTACTTGGGTCTAAATAGCTGCGCGTGCCTCGGATGCGGCGGTAAATCACTTTTTGTTAAGACCACATCGAAGTACCGCGTACGGTGACGCGCCAACTTACCATTGGTAGAGAAGCGCACGGTATTCCAGGACGAGAAGACGGCGAAACCGAGTTTTCTTAGGAGTTCACCTCGCGTAACAAAAGTCCAAGCCCGAAGCGAGTGTTTAGATCATTAGTTCCGCATCACGTAGGAGAAAGCAACCGAGTCCAGTGCGAACGCGGATGTCTGTAGCTCCAACCAAGTCTAGTCGAGCAAGGAGAACATCACCGACTGAGCCCGCATCCAGTTCTCCAGGCAGTTTTTATGTGACCGCCCTATGAAGTTCCTCTGCCTCCTCCCCTGCTCTCTCAACCCACCGCACTTCACCCAACACCTCAGATAAACCCCAGAGAACGCAAACACACAAGATCTGGTTCCTTCTTTAAGTTACATGCGTGCACTGCAACACCACGCTGTGGATGGAGACCGGGATATCTTCTGGAGTGGCAAGCACATGCAATCTATTAAACGTTTTCCCCCCTTCTTCCAGGGATGTCATCACATGGGTTGACCACACCAGACCAGGAAAAGATGTTTATTTGAGTCACAGAAGAATAAACTAAAAGTAATAAGGTTAAAATAAAACCTTTGAGCTGCTCTCAAAAGTCAGCATGTATCTCTGCAGAGATACAGGTTCAGAAAAGAAGATCATGTGGACTGTATAAGGAGGCAGTTTATTGGTCGGATTGTTTAAGTGTTCTTGAAATCAGTGGATCGGTTTAATAGATGTTTTTATAGAGCGCTAAACAAACAACACATGAATTGTCTTTTTGGAAACTCAGCAAACAGAGAATGCTCTCAGAACTTTGGTTAACATCTAAAGTTTTTGTTGTTTTTTTTGTTACCTTTTTTCAGAATGTCCTTAGAACATTCAAAAGTAACATTCTCATGTACATAATTTTGAAATATTAGACATTTGTAAGTGTAACATTTGTAAATAATATTTTATAATATTTTTAGAACATTATAAAATGAAAAAGTATATATATATATATATATATATATATATATATATATATATATATATATATATATATATATATATATATATATATGCATCTCACATAAGTGAATATTAAAGGGATGTTGACTGAAATAAGCCTAATAACTGGTTGAACTCGAGTATAGTGAGCATTGTCAAGTTGCGATGGAGATCAGTGAATGTTTCCTATTAATGTTTTTCACCAAGCCCGGAAGCCTTCTCCGTTTGACCTCCTGCCCCTATAATAACAATTAACCCCCAGTGTGTGAAGAAGCACTCGCAGACACCCTCATTACCATATTATTTACCTGTCTGGCTCAAGTGCTTTCAGTTACAAGGCGATAAAGTGCCACCCTCCCCCAAAAACCACCTTCTGCTCCCTTAGTAAAGGAAATGCCATCACACCTGTGGAGAGTATTCTGGATTTAAAGTTAGCATGAAATCATAATTAAAAATTGACCTGGCCGAGTTTTAAATACAAATTCCTGGACATTTCTGTGCAAGATTCATCTGTGTTTATCTTTATTAAAAATAATCTGCCCTGAAATCTCTTTCAAGCTGATGTCACTAAGCCCTTGTTCTTTATCTTTGTCCATTTTGGTATAAAAAGGCAACCAATATAAATTTCTTACAACTTTAAAGCATGTGACAATGTTGATGCAAAAAGAATTTTGAAAAAAAAAAAAATTATATATATATATATATATATATATATATATATATATATATATATATATATATATATATATATATATATATATATATATATAAAAACCAAAAAAATATATAATTATTATTATTACTGTTTCTTTTGGTTAAATAAAATATCTACTATATTTATACCAGTACTTTTCCATTTTTATCTGGATTTTTTTGTTATGAGACAATCAAAAAAGGTGCTTTCTCACAGCAATAGAAGAACACCAAACAGGAACACAATGTCATAAGACGTTGATATTTGGTTAAATTCAGTGTCTATTATTTTAATGTCCAATTCCGACTGATGTTGATATTTTTTAGGTTGTGTAACCAAAATGCAACATTAAGTCAAGGTGAAATTGACATCAAATATTGACGCCAACCTGATTTTAATTTTCAACCAAAATGCAACGTTTGTCCGACATTATGTCCAATTGATATGTAGATATTGGTTTAAAAAAAATTATTTATTACTATTTTATAACCTGAAGAAACAGCTAAAAAGAAGCTTTGAAACAGGGAGATTCTTCAGAGGTTTTTTACACAGGGTCCTTCCAAAAGGTCCTTCTATGGCATCATGAAGTGCCTTTATTTTTTAAGAGTGTACAACAGTGTCAGAAAACAGCTAGAAGAGCTAGAACAGTAGAAGAAATAGAGCAGATGCTTGTATAAAATCATGAGATCAATGTTTCTCCTTCAAATGCTCCACAAATTGGCCCCATGTCCATTGTAAGTGCATCACTTTAGCTTTGATTTTTGCTTATTTTGTTGTATTAAGTGCAAACAGAGGACTCCAAATTGTTGTTTTATGTTATTAAAGTCCACTCAAGATATTCCACTAATTATAAGTAATAACTAAATAACTACATGTGAACTAAATCTCTTCTCTCAGAGTTAGTAGAATAAGTTGACATATATTTGTCTATATATTATAGCACTTTATATAAAACAAGTGTTAGAAGACATTAATCCGACAGTCTACTAATACTCTAATGACTGCTAGTTGACTAGCCTAAAGAGATATACGGAGTCAGCACAAAGTGAAATCAGTGGGGTTTCCTCCGGTGGGAAGTGCGCGTGAAGGTGTTGTATTGTTATGGACAGGACTGGTTAATGACAGCAGCCCATAATCACAGGCTTCAAACAGAGAGCCCTGCTCAGTGTCCTAGCACACCTTCTTCACCTTCATCTTCCTGGTCAGCAGCTATAAGGCACTTGCTAGAGCAGACACGCACCCTGATGACTGATCAGATAGCACTTTCACTAGTCCAGCTTCTATTCCTGAAGATCTTCCCAGCATCTGCTGCAGTACATGCACTAATGCAGCCCACTCCTTTTAAAGTTGCATTGCATGTTCAAGAGGGTCTAGACAAACTAGTTTTATGTTCCATTTTGGCAAGGCAATGAAAAGAGGTAGAAACAAAGGACTTAAGAAGATATATTCTATGCCTGTATTGTGAGACGTGATGCACTACATGCAGCAGAGCAAACATGTTGAATGCTTTCGACTACAAGAAAAAAAGAGTAATTTACTCTGAAAATAGTCAAAACAAATCCACAATCCTGTAATTCAGGGTGTGCATTTTTATTAATTCCTATGACTGTAAAGCTGTATTTTCAGCATCATTTCTCCAGTCTTCAGTGTCACACGATCCTTCAGAAATCATACTAACATGCTGCTGCTCTAGAAACATTTCTGATTATTATCAATGTAGAAAACAGCTTTGCTGAATTTTTGTAACAGCATTAAAAAATTAAATAAATTAATAAAGTATTTATATAATTTCTTTCTTTCTGTCCCCAGCTCAGGAGCCTTTTTGTCCCTCATTAATCTTTTATTTCTTCCCGAGCAAATAGTTTATTTTAAGGGCAAAGTTTTAAACTTTATATTAGTATATAACTTTAATGGTATATCAGAGTGCTGCCTTTGTACTTTTGACTGACTTTGTCAGCGACTTTTAATGGCTATTGTAGTTTATTAAATATTACTGTTTAATAAATACTATTTCATGAAACAGTAGTACTGTTAATCATACTTGGTATTTAGAAATGGTTTGTATTTTTACTACATTGTTCCCCCATTAGATGGCACCAAGAGACTACTGTCTTTAAGAGTCAGTAGCAAATCTTTTTATATTAAAATAGACTTAAGCAAGGTTGTAAACAAGGACATGATTATTTATGTATTTTATGTATTTTGTAGTATTGTCATTGGAAATCATCCTTAACAGAATAAAGGACAGTATGACAAAAATATTGCTTTCCTTAGCAAACATACAAACTAGTGTTTGATTCGGAATATGACATTAGGAATGAATGTTGTGTATCAGATGCACAACCGTCTCATAATACTCTACATTATCCAGCTTTTAAGCTTTTAACTTAATTAAAAGGTCATATGATGCGATTTCAAATTTTCCTTTTTGTTTGGAGTTGTTAGCGTGTAGATAAGATCTCTAAAGTTGCAAAAATTAAGGTTTTAAAACCAAAGATATTCTTTGTAAAAGTTATGACCTGTCGGCTCGTTTAAACACTTCTCTACGTCACAGAGTGGGTTTATTTTCATAACTCCGCCCAAATGTTTATCCAGAGAAAGAAGGCGGAGCTATTCTTCTGTCTGTAGTGTCGCTGAGGGCGCCATGTTCTGGAGACGCTGTGTTTCGTTGTGAAAGTGAAACGACTTTCTTTGTGCTTCTAAAAGAGGACACGACTAGAAATCAGTGTTAAGTTATATTCACAACACAGTTCCAGAAGAGCTGAACACAAATATTAGAGACTGTTCAGCACATTAACAGGGAACTGATTCCTGAATCTATGCTGACTCTGAACCCTTTGTTACTAGTTGTAATTATTTTAAGCAGGAATCTAACCATGTCTGAATTATGTCTTCACCTAATGCCTTGCATCTTTTGCGACAGCCATAAAACCAGATGTGCGTCTCTCTCAAAAACAAACACGGCTATCTCTCTTCCTCCGTGACAGCTGGGCAGAAGATGTGTGGATGGACTTATCAGAGTTGCTTGCTGAAGTGTGTTGTACCCCAGACCTTTTTTTAGTTTGCTTTGTAAGTGTTGGAAGACACTCTTGCCGCAACATTGTCCAGACCTTCTCCTGAGTGCTGCGGTACCTGCTGGACCACCGGAGGTCACAAAGGGGAAATTTCCTGAAAGATTTAAAAGCTTTTTTTATCAGAAGATGGGCCAGCACTTGAGAGTACTCCTTTAATCTAAGAGGACGCATTGACACTTGCAAGCACTCATCACTGCCGACGCTGTAATTCAGAGTTATGTCAATATTTTTATTTCACATATTGTCTGAAAATGTTTTTACATTGAAAGTGCCCTGCGGGTAATGAAGGCTCATGTTTTGATTTTAGGATCTAGTCCCCAAAAAACACTTTCATTGCATTACTATGCATTCATTTTTTTTACATTATATACTCGATGATTCTAAAATGGTTTGTTTAGCTATTAATTTTCAACTTATTATGCTTGTAATGCCTGATAAAGCTCAGTGCTGCTTTGTATACGGCAATACCGGGAAAACAGATATTTTCAGCTCTACAAAAATGGCACCTTGTCGTTCAGACCAACGTGAAAAGGCCAACAAGTGGCAGCAGTGTGGCAATGATTCTCGTCAACTCTTTCGTTTGAGAGACAGTAACTTTACACACAGCTAACTTTTAGATTTAAAACATTTCCTTCACTTAGAGCTGTTTACACACTGTAGTAAAAGTCATTTTCAAAAATACATACTAGAGGCACTTTACTACATTTTCAGGTCAAAAGTTATGCTTGTATACATCCAAACCAAAGAGTTACTCATTGTAGTGGACTAACAAAGCATTAACAGAGGTTATTTACAGCAATTGTAAGTTTAATAAAACCTCTCCAGAGAACAGGGATGTTTCCTAGACCTTTTGACTAACATTATGGCAAGGTTTTCTCAAAATAATGAATTTTCTACCAGTAGCCTAATATAAATAAAAAGGCCACCTAATATAGGCTTAAAGTGGATCCTCTCAAATGTGACTTACTTTCTTCAGAGAACATGAGTAACATTCCCATAACTTTGCAAAATAATGAAATAAAAAATCTTTTCATGTTTATAAATAAGCACCAAAAAATTGAATATTTATACGTAAATTTTAGCAAAGGATTCTCAAAACATACTTCTCATTTCAGAACATTTAGAGAACATTCAAAAGTGACATTCAAATTTGTTAAAATAATTATGGAGGTTTTAGACATTCGGAGAACATTAGGAAATTACATTAGCAAAACATTCTTAGAACATATTTGTTAGCTGGGTCCTAAACTATGGAAAATGGTGAAAACGACAAACTATAAAAGAAACAATAAGTTACCTTTATTAAACTCAATAATCAGAATGAGCGGTCTGCCACATTAGCATAAACCATGCCTTCACAGGTGTGTGTTTACAACGACGTCAAGCGCAGCTCGTCCAATCAGTATTCAGAGTTTGTTTTGTAATAAAAGATGATCAGACATACACTTTACGCGTGATTTCCGACAGACCTTCTAAGACCAAGCTCCAGACCAACAAGCGTTACAAGTCAAGGGAAAAAAACAACTCACCAAACCTTTTAAGGAAGGCCAGGCACTTCCTTGCCCTCATGTTTGTCTGCTCGAGCTCCTTCACCTTTCTTTCTTTTCCTCAGCGTATTTATTTTTACTGCACATCCATATCCTTAAGCCCTCTTAACATTTCAGGCCATCAAGCAGCTCTTAAGTGGATGAGCGAGTGTTAACTGTGTCTTTTCAAACCTTGACATTTAATACTCAATATAAATCTCTCCAGAGACCTGTTATTTTTTCAAGAATGTAATTACATACTTTCAAATAAAACTTGAAAGGGCCAACAAGTTTTAAAACACAGTGTGTGCTCTCTGGACGGCGGGATGGAATTCCAAGCAGTTGGAATATGCTAACATCTCAGTGTGTGTGAACCACGGGCCCTTGGCAGGACAACATAGTATTCGTTGCCTTAGACCTCGCTAGATATACAAAATACAGAGACAATTAATCCACGTATGATTCAAGTAGCCAGACTAACAAGAATATATTGCTGCTTGAATGTTTACGGCTGAAGTGACCTCAGCTTGTCCTCATTTAACAGTCGCTTGTTGTACGCTGACATGATTATTGACAGACAGCGCATAAAATAAACGATAACGGTGTTAAAATTACTATTTGCTTTTTCAATAAGGCCACCTACGTCATATAGTGCATACAGTGCTTTTAATTTCATCCAAAACAAGTTTTTGTTTACATAATGTATGTGTGTGTACTTTGTATATTTATTATGTACATAAATAAACACAACTGAACGTATATATATATATTTCACATTATGTTTATACATTAAATATATTTATTCATAATATACATTTTTCAAAATACACTTAATATACGGAGCAAAAACACACATTGTGCTAACAAAAACTTTTATTTTGTATGCAATTGTATGCAAACTTCATAGCACTATATATATATATATATATATATATATATATATATATGCACACACATATACTGTATAATGTTTATATTTACTTTTTAGTTAAATTTTATTTCTTATTTAGTAAATCATTTATCATTTTAAACTAATTCAGAGTGAGAAAGACTGCCTTGTCAACTAGCTGAACACATTTTTAAACAAATATAAGCATAAGAATAAAGCTTAATCTATCTTTTATTACCACTTTTTCCAAAGAAGAAGAAAAAAACGCACAATTTTAAAACTATATTCGCGAGACGTGCATGTTTCTTTTCTGTGTGTGTGCGATCAGGCAGTTAGATCATACTCCAGCTGTCAGATTAAAAACAGCAGTTTAAGGCTCTCAGCATTGCCATGCTTATAATTTCTCAGTGGGACACAATGAGTTTAATGTGAAGCACTATGGGAAAAAAACAAACCAGCAAGACCTGAAGCCTTTAGGTCAAACACCAGAAACATAATTAAACAAGGAGGACAGCTCCTTAAAGCAAGTCCCTCCCAGGTTTTTTCCAGCTAGCATGTTATTACCAGAGTGAGTGCTGCTTAAACTCTGGGAGTGGTCAGAAACTTGGCAGGGCTTGAGGCAACATAGTTCTCTGAGCGTGCTTTTGGCCTTGTTGTAGTTCAGTAATAGAAAAATACAGTTTTATCAAAATTAGCCCGTACGGCGAACAAAATGCAAAGTCAAAGGACACACTTACAATCGAAAGTCACATTGCTGCACAGTTGTTGCATGTGTAGAATAATGGTGTTTATTTATTCATTATGAATTGCCCATAAATATACCATAGACACAATGAGTAGCATGTTTCCAGATGCTATTTCCAGAAGCATTACATTTCCCAGAATGCTATAATTTGTGTGAAAGCTTGTTTCCGCCACAGGAGAAAGTCAAATTGGTAATTGTGGTGAGAGAGAGAGAGAGAGAGAGAGAGAGAATGGTAGGGTGTCTGAATTTTGAATATAATTTTTATACAAATTAGATAACGTTAGTTGTTATAATACGTAAAAGGGATTTTTAAAGAAAGCATCATTACTAACAAATCTGCATCCCACAACACTCTCCCGCACGACCAGCTGAAGACTTTGTAATATGCTTTATAATTGTGGTGGTGAGGGCATTTTCTGATTGAATATTTTGAGGTTTGTGCCTGGCTGAGCCTTGCTGACTTTCTGTACAGATGATGCTGAAAGTCCTCCATATCAGGAGGTAAGGCAGTGTTGAAGTGTTGGCCCTTGACTGTTGCCCTGCAGCAGCTTTAGCACGGCCTGCCACCACCTCCTTCTCCTTACGTGAGTTACTGCGCTGGTAATGAGCTGTAGAAACATACAAAATGAGAAACTGACCTGCAGTTCATTCTTAAACACACCTTAACTGAAGATGAAAGTGGAGGCATGAATCAAGGGCACTGCGATCTTTCACCTTTAATGTGTGTAAGTACTATCATTAGAGGCTTTTGCAGAACATCACAGCAAACCAAGGCACCTATGTTGAATTACGAGATGATGGAATACATCTGTGGTATTTTCATTCTGAATACGAAAAATAATAGCAATAAGCAAGAACTGCGGTTCTATTATTTAAAATAACATTTACAGAATTAATCTTGCATACATTTGCACTTTAAAGATTAAAATTTGTCACTTAACCCTCAGGCAATTGAAAATGTTTTTTATGAAGATTTGGAGAAATGCCTCATCTTATCACTTGCTTATCAACGGATGCTCTGCAGTGAATGGGTGCCGTCAAGATGAGAGTCCAAAGGGCTGATAATAACATCACAATAATCCACAAGTATGTGTGTGCTGTGTGTTGTTAAGAAACAAATCCATAAAGACATTTTAATTTCAAACTGTCACTTTTGGCCAAAGTCTATAATCCATAACAATTTTTGTTTTTTAAACTGTTTTAAGCATGAACATAGGTATTAAAGTATGTTGTACGATTCATTTAAGTAACTTTTCAAATTACACAGTTAATGTCGTGACTAAATGAATAAAATTATATTTAAGATGGAAGATTTAATTTAATTTCATTCGATTCAATTCAATTTAAAATGCTATTTTCTGGAAGATATCTAATTAATATTGCAATTTCCCTCCTGGCTTTTACCCACTTCAGATGCATCTGGTACCCAGCAACTCCCCACACACACACACACACACACACACACACACACACACACACCCACACACACACACACAGGAAGTGCTTAAATGGGGCCAGACTGTTGGCATGACAACAGAACAAACACAAACCAAATTGGAACTTGCTTCGAGGCCAATTTTGTTGGATCTCAGCCTGATCAGCTGGAAGCCCCTGCAACAGTGGGATAAAAGGAGGTAAAATAATGCAATAGGGCTGGGAACACCTCAAACCTCCACCAAAGTCTCCTACTACAGATATTCCCCAAGGCGTTTCTCTCAAAAGGGCTTGAGCTGTTAGCAGCCAGTTCAAGAACCATTTTATGGATCTGGCTTATTTAGAACACATGGAGTTTTGCTCATTCATCTCGCTGGTGCTGAGTATTTCAGGTTCAATCTCCAAGTGACCAGACACCTATTTCTGAGTCCCGACCCAGAGTGTGCCTTTTAATTATCATTGACTGTTAGGAGCAAAGCCAAGGCACACCTAGTATCTGACTACTAACTACAGACTAGCAGCAACCACCAAAGCCCCCTAACAACCTCCACTCAAGCTATCATTGGCATATTAAAGTGGTAGTAAATATGCTTTTTGAACGTCATTGAAACTCCAACAATTTAAAGATGTATGTGTAATAAGTAATAATGCAGATACAAACCCTGTAACATTAAATCAAACAGCAAAAACATATAATTTTCATCCTAGTACAAACTCATTCAGGTCATTCCCCATTTCACGGAAGGACAGCGGTATGTTGCAGCTGAGGATGCCGAGGTCTGTCAGCATAAATTTTACTGATATCACCTCCATCGGAGGCCTATAAAGCTGATTTATTATAAATACAGCTCCCTTGTGTTTACTGCATACATTCTTGTGTCTGCAACATCTTTCAAAGTGAGCACATGCAGGTGCTGCGGTCTGTCTCGCTTGGGCAGACTCGAGCAGAGAGGTATCACAAAAACAGAAAACTTGGGAAAAAATACAATGAATGCAAATATGCAGATGTATACAGCAAGTTTCAGATGTCCAAGACCGCATTGGGATTCAAAATCTGGAAATACACACAGTTATCATGTTTTTGTAAGACATCTGGTCTTCCGTGTCACATATTCCTTGAATTTCTGAATTGCTCATGTTGTTATATACGCTTAGCGTTTTAACGCAGGAACAGCAGCCCTCCCTGGGCTCCCTCTAATGTGTGCGTGCGTTAAGTATTTTTTTAACTGATCAGCGCCCCACCTGTGGGATTAATTTCTGCCATTCTTAGCGAGAGATTTGCTCAGTAGCACTGTCTTGTGGCTCAGTCCATTCATCTGTAGCATTGCGCTGTTCATTTTCCTTTCAGACTTCCCATATGTACGGCTGAACACCAGTTCTCAGTTACTCTCAGTTACGTTGCTTCTACTGGCTGTTGATTGGTGTAGATATGCAATGCAAAGAGCAATAGGTGACACCCTCCTCTGGAGATGGGGCTGGAAATTTTAATTTGCATTTAAAACGATACGTTTCAGCTCTTGACATTTTCCAGCTGTTGTAATAAATTATCTGTGGGGTGAAACGGGTTGAAAGACAGTGCTTGAAATAGGCTTAATAAGATGTTAATATTTTAATTATTAGGCCTTTAATTAATTGTAGCCTGTAGACCTGTCTTAAAAGACCTTTTAAACCATTTTAATTGAGGAGTAAAAAGCCTTATCTTTTGTTCCTTGCAGTGTAGAGCAAATTCATTGGTTCCTGTTTTTCCATATTTGGTCATGTTCCTGTGTTGCTCCTTAGTTGCCCTGATAAGTTCATTCTGTTCTCCTGTGTTTAGTTAATTACCTTAGTTTGTGTATGTATTTAAGCCCCAGCCTGTTCTGTCTTTTGGTTATCCGGTCTTATTTATACAATGTTGTGTTTTCCCTCGACCCCTGTCTTGTTTGCTGTGTTGGAGAGAAATGGAGAGTTTTTATTTGCACCTGCTGTCTCTCTCACCTTCCTCCTCCCTACAAAATTGTGACAGAAGACTGGACCAAAACGAGATGACTGAAGCTGATGGATGGATGTGGTGCTTGCGACAGGGTAGCTGGCCTTTGGTGAGGTATGTGGAAAATTTCCACATTTTGGTGCCTGTTGATGGCGCAGAATGAAAGCACAATCTGCCCTTACCTTCCTAAGTGTTATTTTCCCTTGAGTGAGGTAAACAATCGTCATCTATTTAAATGGCTCAAATTTAAAAGTAGATGAAGTTATGAGCCATCCTAATCGAGCCTTTCCCGAGATCCACAGTCTTCTTCAGCTCACCCCACACTAGTAGGTCTACGTACCTGTCATACGACTCTGACCACCCATCTCCGCTTGTGCTCCCCCTGTGCCCATAAAAGGACCGCTCACCAGCTGCACCAGCTGTCTTCCTCGCCTTCCTCCTCCTGACACAACTGTGACACATTAAAGGTGGGGTATGGATTTTTTCAAAATGGTTTTAGAAAACTGAGTTGGGCTGAGTACCAAAACAAACTTGTAGCCAATCAAAAGGGAGAGGGAAGAGATTGTGCTAAGTGCACGGGACATTAGCCGAGCCAAACGACAGAAAGATAATAAAAAAGAAACCATCTGCGAAACAAAATAAGGTTTCCAATAAGGCAAGAAGTAGATAATGTATTTTTCTCCATTCTGTCACCTCTGGCTTGTTTAGTTGGTGACCCTTAATTTCCAGAGATTATCCTCGATTTAATCACACAGATAAACTGAACTGAGCAGGACAATGATGTATCTGAATTCAATAATTAAATGCCTTTAACAGAAAATTGATTGTCTATTCTTGTCATTAGACATTGCTGAGACTCCATTCTCCTATTTGATACTGTTAACTGCTTTGACACAATCTGTTTAGTTAAAAGCGTTATATAAATAATTGTAATTTGACTTGACTTAAATATCGAATCAGTTTTTCAGCACTGGAGAGAACTTCTGTGAGTAACACCGTGTCTAAACCCTCAACAACTTAAAAAGTCTGTCTTCACTGAATGTGATAAAGCGATTGAAAATCATTTGAAATTTGTCAGTACATCACAAATAGAATGCAGCAGCAGTTTTATGTTGGGGATTTGTCATGCCACGCCACATTCAGTGTAGACATGGCACAGAACAAATCATTGCCTGGGTTGGGTATGTATGTGTGGGGCGAAACTATCAAAAAATGGGGGAGACACTTTTGGTGTAAAGGCTTGTTTGTTTTGGTGGTTGCAAATTGAGCTTTCATAAATCACTTACCCCACCATTCAAAACCTCTAAATATTGTCAATAGTTAATTTTTTGGCTATCGTTCCTTCAACGCAACACAACAAGGGGAAATAATTGTGGGGCCATCCACTGGACAGCACATAGCCTGTTATTTAATTTGGGCTGCATTGAGTGCAGTGGCACTGAGAACATTATATTTCACACAAAGCACAAATATCACTTTAAGCTCAAGCCACAGCCATATGATCCTGTAGCCCAAGTCTGGTTGCCCATGGAAAGTAAGCAGAGCTGAGCCTGATCAGTACCTCAATGGGAGATCCCCTGGGAAAACTAGGTTGATGTTGGAAGAGGTGTTAGAGAGGCCAGCAGGGGTCCTAATGCCCCAGTATAATAAGTATAACTGTCAAAGAGCATCATCTTTAGGACAAGACGTTAAACCAAGGTCCTGACTCTCTGTGGTCATTAAAAATCCTGTCACACTCATTGTAAAGAGTAGGGGAGTAGCCCTGGTGTCCTGGCTATAATCCCTCCATTGGCCCTAGTCTATCATGGCCTCCCAATAATTCCCATCCACTTAATAAGCTCTATTTCTCTCTTCTCTCCACCTGTAGCTGATGTGTGGTGCAGCGCACTGGCACCGTTGTCCTTTGGCTGCCGTTGCAACATCCAAGTAGATCCTGAACACTGGTGGTGGTTGAGGAGGATCTTTGGACTTTGGATGTATAGAAAGACAAAAAGTGCTATATAAATGCTTCATTCATTCACTCAAATTGTATTAGGATTAGTCCAACAAATCCTGTGGTATATAATGCTTACTGAACTGAAAGCCTCAAACAGGGCAATCAACAACTGAGGACAGAAATCCTTTAATCAGTCAGTAGGTAATCCATGACACCTGATGCATGTCTCCACCCTGCAAACAACACAAAAAACACTGTCCCATATCGACTGGCCCAACCATGGTCTTCTGTGCTTCCAGGACCAACGTAGTGGTCTCATCCACCTCCACCATCTTTGTCTTGGTCTTCTGCATTGTGGGCTTCACAATGGTCACCTGATGTTTTCTGCTGCTCTCCATGTATGCTGTATTTCCATTGGTCTCCTGGTCCACATTTATCTAAATTTGCTTTACCAGTGCCACACTGCTCTTCTGCTATCTTTCTGGTGTTCTGGAACCTCCTTGGTGTTTTCTCCTGCTAGTTTGGCACTTTTCTGTTGTACCACTATAATGCTTCCTGGTGTTTTGTTGCCTCCTATTTCCACATGCTCCCTCTCTGGACTTAAGGGGCATAGCCTTTCCTGCCTATACCAACAATTTTTTTTTACACCGTACTGTTGTGGTATTCCCATCTCTGCTAATCTCAGTTTACTCTTCAATACGCTATTGTGGTCAACTAAACTCTCCATCTACCATCTGCCCTGCCTTGGTCTACATCTCCACCACTCCACTGTCTTGTTCTCTTTCTCTGCTTTGGACTCCATCTCCACTGGCTATGCTTTTGGGCTTCTTTCCACCAGCTCAGCCTTGGTCTCCTGGAATCTTCTTGGTTTTCTCTTCCCCTCCAGGAAATTCCTGGTCTGCTCTGCCAGGTCCTCCAGGGTTCTCCAGAAATTGTTACACAATTACAAGTGTTAATTGACTGGCATTGTCCATTTATGGGTATTACAGACAAGTCTGGTAATGACCAAGTCCCATGGTCTTAGCGCTTCCTTGTCCAGCAGTCTGAGTATTCCCAAGTCTGGTTCCCGAAAGTCTCTCCACTGCCATCTGTGCTTCCTGTAATGGTAAATGCAATCTGATGTGTTTGGGTAACAGCCCAACAGAGGCTGTCTCTGAGATTACTGTGTTCCCTGCCTATTCTGCCATGGCCAAGAAGGAGTCCCTGCTCTGTTATCTTTAGTCCTGTCACACTTCATGTGTTCTTTTGTTTTGTTGTCGATGACTGCTGTTTGTGTGTTTCTGTTAGGTCCATGTCCTACTTGTCATTTTAGCCTTTACAGAGATGCTATCAAGTGACCTCTTTGTGGCTGTTATGCACTCTTACTACGCACTTCTGCTGAGCCCACAAGCCTGCGAGCTATGCGTCCGACTTCCACCTGGCAGTCAAAGGGGTATTATGCCACAAAAGTGCAGACTTTGTGCAAACAGCCAGTCCCACCTCAAGCAGCCCTGCATGCTCTTCTGTGCTGCAGCTCCTTCATTGTCACCTAATTCTCCCTGGTGCTAGTGCAGCCTTAGTTTCCCTTTATGTTAGTCTACATCTCTAATGGCTCAGTCTTGGTCTCTTGCTCCTCCAGTGCCAGCCTGGTGTTTGCCTGCTCTTCTGGCAGTTCCTTGGTGTTCCCCTGCTCTGCTGTGTCTGCTTCTGCTTGAATCTAAACTCTGCAGGGCTCCGGCCCCCCAGGAATTGAGTTTGACACCCCTGGTGTAGAGTTTACGGTTTTAGCTATATGGAATTCACCGTAGACTAGATGATGATCTGAAACATCACCACTTTGCTGCTGCAGAATTTTAGCACCATTAACATCAATTCCATGTGACAGTATTAACAATTTAAACAGTCAACAATTAAGACTTCATCTGCGGCCAGTACTAACTCAGTAAGAAAATCAGCAAATTCTTTAATAATGTCTGTGTGGTGCCCTGGTGGCCTGTATACAGTAGCCAGTAAAAGCATGACAAGAGATTTATCACTAGCACATGTTTTTCTAAATAATGCTTTTGATGCAGCACCATAACTTCAAATGAGTTATACTTAAAGCCTGTCCTCTGAGAAGCACTGAGAATATTGTTAAAAACACCTCCCCCTTTACCTTTTGGACGTGGCTTATTTTTATAACCGTAATCTTGGGGGGTAGACTTATATAAAGTAATGTATTTGTCTGGTTTTAGCCAGGTTTCTGTCAAACAGAGCAAATCTAGATCATTGATCAAATTATTTATATAACGTAGTTTAGCAGAAAAGGATCTTATATTTAGTAAGCCAAGTTTTATCATTTGCTTCTCTGTATTGTAAACAGTTTTTCTTTTTCAATTGTTGCTTTCTATTTGGTTTGGACGTTTTTTCGCATTTTCTAATTTGGGCAACAGTCACAGTCTCTATAGTGTGATATCTTGGTAAAAGAGTCTCTATGTGCGGATGTGCGGCTAGCAGAAGGTCAGACAGTCTGTCTGCTTCCTGACCTGGGCCCTAGTTGGCCAATTACAAACTCTAAAACTATGTGCCATATTTCTAGAGAGAAGAGTGCATCGAACATCATTAGCACTGATGTAAATAACAATCTTACTGAATTTACGTTTAGCATTAGCCAGCAGTTTCAAATTTGCCAAGATGTCAGGTGCTCTGCTTCTGGTTTCTTTATTTTCATGTTCCGAACAATATAATCACAGATTACTAGAGGATAAACTATACATGTGGCAAGCGGTGCATGTGACAATGCAGGGAGAAGGCATTTACTCATCTTGAGTGATGGATGATTTACTTACCGCTGTTGTTTGAAAAGCTTGAAAAAGAGGACAAATTACGAAAAGGAAAACAATAGGCACGAAATATAAACGCAAGTGATAAGCTGTTTTAGATTAAAAGCGAACACTCAACAGTCTGATTAGTCAGATTAGTTTGAGATATATGTATATATATATATATATATATATATATATATATATATATATATATATATATATATAGTATTAGAAATGGAGGGAATTAAGTTATATTTGATCACTTTATACAGCAGGCATATCAAGCTTAACATATAATTTGGTGTATCTTCATGGTACGTGGTAGGAATGAGTTTGCCGGAAGGTGCTAGATAGAGAAAAGAGGTAGAGAGCTAGCGGAGGTATTTAAAGTCTCCTCACTGTGTTATACTTCCTCTAAAGTGCATGGTGTCAATGGCAGCTTTTCAGCAAGATGGATAACAACACTATGGCTAGGCTTTTATCGGTCTCCCAGGAGCTAAACAAAAAGATAGCCACTGCATGGACAGCTAGAAGGCGCATACATGGGGATGTATGCAATTATACATGGCTGCTGGCAAATAAAAGTGCTGGCTGTGCTTTTGATTAACAGTAGAGTGGCTTTGTGAACAAACATACACTGACACACAAACCAGACAAAACAAAGAAAATACAGAAAGCGTCTTTACACTGTCTAAATCATTCACTGTCCTCTATATACCGTGCAATGTGTCATTTTCCATATAGAAAACAGTCATTTCAGAAGCAGCTTTTGCATTTTCTTTTAACAAAGCATTTGAATGGAAAGATAATATGAAGTGTAGAATTACTAATCTGTATTGGTCAAATTATATTGATCTTTATAATCAATGAGCTAATTGTAAAATGCTATTTTTAGCATTGTTTCGGAGCACACTAGCTTACCCTTTAAAATATATTGGGTTAAATATAATATAGTGTTGGGTGAAATATGGACAAACCCAGCAATTGGGTTGTTTTCACCCAGTAGTTGGGTCACTACCCAGAAGGTTTGGTTCAACATTTAACTCAACTCTTGGGTCTATAGCAATATAAAGCATCTTCACATTGAACTTGAACAACTTATCTGTTATAAATCTTGCAACATGCTTTAAACTAATAATTCCTCCCGCCTCCTTTCTCATAATTAAACTATTAGTAATTTCATTGTATATTGTATATGTTTGCAAATTAACGCATAGGAGAAAGTATTGATAATGTTGCGATCAGTCTTTAACAAAAGCATGGTTTTTGTGTTACTTCTTAGAGAAAGCTCTTTGATAATGGGTTTGACTAGGCTACAGTAAAGGCAGCTGTCCAGATTCCTGAGGGGCTATATAATCATCCTATGATGTGTATAATTATATCTCGGACGTCAAAAAAACAGAAGTGGCCGAGAGGACAGCGAGTAGTGGCAAGACACATTTAGTTTTAACACAAAAAGCATGATCTCCCTCGCTTTTTTATGTCTTCATTATGGTGTATGTTTCAAAACTCCTGCTCATATAAAAACTAAATTGCAAAACAGCTAAGTCTGTGCAGCTCTGTGACGTCACACACAAGACTGCATCAGCATGGCCGCCGACATTTACACAGAAATGACACCTATTGCGTGATCGGAAACTTGGCCGGCCCAGTCAGGGTGAGGTAGCTCAGTGAAAACTGAAGAGGTGAACAGAATTTCAGCAAAATGTGGATTCTCAAAGTCTCTCTGCCTTGTGCCACTCCCGGCTAGATGAAGCTTAGCGGATCCTCCTGAAGAATACAGAAACTAAACTCAACTACTAGACTTGGTCTGTGGTGTGTAGAATATTCGAAAGGATTGTAAAGTAATACTCGTTTATTTTTATTATTAATCATTACTCATTTATCATAGTAATAAATAGCAAATTAATACTAATTTATTCTTATTAAAACACATTATTAGTCATTTAGCATTACTAATAAATCGTTATTGCTCATTTATCATGGTAAAACTCATTTATCATTATAAGATAGGTATGTAGGCAGCGAATGATTACATGTAGTCTGGATTATGTAATCAGAAAGTCACTCTCAAGCAATTAGACCATGTATGAAAGAAATAAATAATAGCTGTGAAACACTATGTCATCATCACATACAGTGACTCTTAGTAATAGTTGATTCTGGACGTCTTAGCAATAATATTTCAAACCTGGAAGGCTCTGATCATGTCGCCGCTGCTGTTTGTTTACTTAATTAAAATATTAAAATATTAAAATATTATTAATTCAGTCACTGATAAATGGCTTCCTGGTGTCATTTATCATCTTTTTTAATTGCCTGAATACACTGTCCTAAAAAAAAAACTAAATTGTTGCTTTATTTGCTTGTCTTTGGTGCTTCTCATTGAAGCAGGAAGACTTTAGCAATTCTTATTGGACTTTTTGTTTCACAAAGTAGTGAAAATATTTCATAGGTGGAAGTTTGATTCATGGGCACTGCATACCACATGGCCTGGTGGTCTCACGTATAATCACAGAATATGCGTCCCATGATCAAATTATGGGTCCCAAATCCTGCTTTGCTTGCAAACATCCAGACAAATGTACAATTCTGGAACTTGTGGTTTGTCTCTTCTGCGTGATAACCTGTGCTCTATACTTTGTGCATGACCTTGAGAGAACTGTTGCACACATCTCCACAGCTCCAAGGTTTGGATGAAAACTTCAGCTTTCAGCCTCAAAATGGACATTAAAATAATTCGGCTTATCCAGCAGATGTGCAGATGGCTGGATGTATTTGTCTGATTTATGTTTGCCTCAGGCCCCTGCTATGTAGTATGACCTAGTGTGTCATTTGATTTTATGATGACATATTAAAGGTGATATAATCTTTTTTTATGTTAATGTAATTTGTCCTATCCCAGCTGTTATACAGATACAGAGACTATGTGCAAGCCATTCCTAGGACGAATACTTAGGTTGTAAATACTTCTAAAAAGAACCTTATATGGAAATTGTAAAATGGATTGTATCAAGGTTATTATCATGAACATTTGTGAAATTACTTATTATCTTCACTCGGAGTTCTTTGTGTCACGTGAGAATGTTAACCATCTGTAAGGTTTGTCCGAAAAGCTTTGTTAGTCCCTAAACCTTTGAAAGACAAAAAGTCTCAAAAGGTGCGGGGAAGTCACTAAATCTAGCTACAAAATTCACAACATTGGCTGTAAGCAAACATCTTGATGTCATTAAATGCAGCATTTAGATGAAAATGTAAATACACTATCCTTCGGTTTAAGACTTAAGACTTTTCCCAAAAAAGTCAAAAAAGATCACTGATTGATCCTAAAATATATCAATGCATTGCTTAACTGTCCTAATTCTGATTTAGCCAGGCCAAAATGGACAAAAGTATTGAGACCTATTAATTACTGAATTCAGGTGTTACAACCAGACTCATTGCCATACAGACTGCATTTACAAACAATTGCAAAAAAATGATTCCAGCTGAAGAGCTACAGACTTCCACTGGCATTAAACACAAAAACTCTAGAAGGAGCTTTATAAAATGGATGTGGTCTGCTGGGTGAGTCTGGGTTTGGTGGATGCCAGAAGAACGTTACCTGCCTGCAGAGGAAGGATAATGGTATGGGGATATTTCAGGCGTTGGGCTTGGCCCCTTAGATCCAGTGAAGGAAAATTCTTCAGTGTACCAAGATATTTTCCCTGACCATTACACTGTGTCTCATTTACAAAACAATTTGAACAGACATATAATACTTCACTATGATCCAGGATGGAATTAAAAATAAAATGTTTCTTCTGAAGTAAACAGATGTTCTTTCGCTTTTCCAGTTGTCCTGTTGTCAGCAGACTCAAGCGCATGGAATATGTCATAAATCGAAAAGGCATCTGTATACTGTATCCAGTGTAGATGGTGTAATGGTAGGTTTCCACTGAGCAGTACGGGCGAGGAACGGTAAGGAAGTACCCTGATAGACATAGAGTATGAGAGCACAACTTGTCAGTTTTAATGAACAATAACAGCCATTATAAATGTATAAGAGGCTTAAGAGGAAATAAAGACAAAAGACAAAAGTCAGCGCTGTACTATTGTCAAGTTCAAAATAAATCAAATTAAATATAACTTTGTGCTTTGCCCAAACTATTTGACTGGGAACAAATAG
Source organism: Puntigrus tetrazona (assembly GCF_018831695.1). NCBI lineage: Eukaryota > Metazoa > Chordata > Actinopteri > Cypriniformes > Cyprinidae > Puntigrus > Puntigrus tetrazona. The sequence goes on along the minus strand of NC_056715.1, from coordinate 18,047,494 downwards.
ATGCATGTGACCACAAATGCCTGTTAAATATAACGTTACGCAAAATGAATTGGTTAGTTGTGCATCTTTTTCCTGTGAACAGCCAGTATATTTGCATTGCCATACAAATACGCATTGCCATATCTTTGGCAATGCATATTTGTGGCATACCCTCCTTGTGAAGGGTGTCAATGATTGCCTTCCCCATGATTGTGTATCCTGGTGAACCAAACTGAGAGACCATTTTGAAGGCTCAGGAAACCTTTGCAGGTGTTTTGAGTTGATCAGCTGATTAGCATGTCACCATATTCGATGTTTGTTAAGATGTGAGCCAGAATGTCAGCCAAAACCATCACAATTAAAAGAACCAAAGACTTAAACTACTTCAGTCTGTGTGCTTTGAATTTATTAATACACAAGTGTCACAAGTCAAATTACTGAAATAAATGAAGAGCCAGGATAAAAAAAGAACAAAGTTCTGAAAGAACAAAGTTATATACACCTAGCATGGCTTGGGGGTCAGTAGTTTATGGTGTAATTTAGATTTTTGTGTGAACTATTCCTTTTATGCTCTTCTTACTCTGGAGTCTGTCTTATGCAAATGTATTTTTCTATGTGACATCACAGACCATACAATATTAAAATTAGCTATATTTTAAAGATTAATTAAACTTTTCCCACAATGAGGAGGATGCTTTAAGCTACGAAACCTGCAGGCATTTACAAAGACCTCTTGCATGTCTAAAGATCAAGGAGAATTAAAATTTCTTGTGTCATGACCCCTTTAAGTTAAAAGAAACTGAGCTTCTAAAACACCTGCTGTAAAATCAGGCCTGTCTTCCTTTGCAGTCAAGGAAATGTGACTCAAACTGTTGCAAGGCTAAGCTTTATTGCAGAACCTCAGTTGGCTAGAACAGGATTGAGGGTGGAGGGCCACGGGGATGCTGGGTTGAGAATGCATGGAATGTCCATTGCTGTTTACTGCCCGGGACGTTTCACACATGCAGGTCAGGGGGCTGTCATCTGTCTTCCACTCTCTTACGCTCAGCTTCTCGTCCCCCCTCATTACACGAGGGTCAAGCTCAGAGGTGACCTAATTAAAAGCTCATTACATCACAGACAATATCCATTAGCATGCCAGGTCAAGCTGTTAATCCATTAGTGTTGCAGAGGCTGCTTGTCCAAGCCTCACATTTTAAAAGCCCCCTCATACCCCTCCTTCCCAAAGTACACACTCGCTCACACACACAGAATCTCCACTTAACACTATCTGCATGCAAACAGAAGATGGTTTCAGATTCACGCATTCAAACAGTCCTCAGGTAATGTGTCTGGTTTAAGAGTGGCCACAGGGTGCCCACCTAGACAGCATTTTACGCATCGTACACACTTAAAAAGAAAACGGTTTCATGAAGAACCTACTAACCCTAAACCTACCCTAACAGACTAATTTGGTATTAGTAGTCCCAAAGTGTCTTATAAAGTCTAAAGTGGACTACTAAAATAAAGTTTAACCGAACTGCGAATCAAACACTAGTCTATTCCCAACACCATCAGCTTTTTTCTTTAGACATACAGAACTAATTTTCCCTTCAGAGACTACAAAGGGATGAAAAGTAATGATGACTGTCCACGCATAAGACAGCGTAACATGCACAAATTCATGCAGGCTTTCCAGTGTGGATTTCGTGCATTATATAGTATCTCCTTCACATAGTCTGTCCCTTGAATCTCCTGTAGGGTCTATTGAGTTTTTGTTCAAACGACAACCCATGCACCTGCAAGCTGAATGCATGTATTTATCCGTTCACCAGGGACTGAGCCATACAGAAGCACTCTGCCATCTCTTTGAACCCGCTTCCCCTGGTGGCTTCTTAACTATACAGCCCTCAATGCTTTGTAAGTGACTCCAGCCGTGGGGGCAGACTCAACAGAATAGAAAGTTAACCGGGGAGAAGAAATAGTAAAACAAACAATAAGGACCTAAATGTCTTTGATGCATGAGGAGCACACGGGGGGGATCAAGACCTTCACAATGACCCTCAGCTTTTGTCTTTTAGACACTTCATTGAGCTCATTTCTGTAAGTCTCCACCACATTCTCGCTCCTCTCGTGGGACACTAGATTGAGACCAATTCCTCCAAAAAACATCCACTGTCAAAAGCCACTCATGGGCCTTCCTCTCCCACACGGCTCCAGAGTTTCAAGTAAAAAGGAGAGGCATCTTTAGGAATCTTTAGCTGTCAGTTTCCCCACAAAGAAAGCGAGAGAGGCGCTGGGAGATTAATGAAGAGAAGATTTCCCCCAGTGCAGAACCGTGGTTCAGAGAAACACAAACTGAGAGTCTGTGAATGTAGGGTGATATGACCAAAATTTGCTTTAGCATTTAGGAGTAACAGCTGAATAACATAATGACAGATTTTTACTGTAAATGAACTGATTTGTCTGGATAGGTCAACGCTATGTTACAATCATTGTTTGCTTTGTGAATTTTGAAGTATTGCATCAGAATCAAGTGATGGAAACACCAAATTTCCAGGAACTATTTACTCTGGTTTGAGGTGGTTTTTGACTTGTGTGAAAAAGAGTTAATGTGACTAACGAGAGATGAAAACACATTTTCTGAATAAATTCCTCCATGCACATCAAAAAAGTCATGTGACTTTGCACTATGGGACAACATAACCTGACTAACCAGTGGACAGATCTTAATCCACAGTGTCTGAAAGTTGTTAGGGTCATTCTTAAAAGCCTGAGCAAAGTCTGTCTTATTTCTGAATATAGAACTGTTTTACATGACTGTGTTCCCAAACAGCAGGCATCCGCCACCGAAAGCAATCACCTAACTTATTGTGAAAATATTATATTCAGTGACTTCTAAAATAAAAATTGTAAAATAGCCTACGTACACACACCTTGTAATGGATCAGTCAGGCTGCACCACACAGCCGGTTCTGATCACCCGCACCTGTCAATCACCTCACCTAAGCACACACCTCAGCCACACTCACTGACTGGTCTTGGTTCAATAAAGTGGATTCTCTTACAGTATTCGCAGTAGTATTTCTGTACTTCCTCCCAGCCTTCTGATATCCTCTCGTATTATCTCCTGTGCTCTAAAGCAGCTGAGGTGTGCTCATCCGGACATTTCTGTAAAGACAAAGCTTATTCACTCAACGATCGTTCAACACCATAACCTTCTACGAGCTGTCTACTCACCTGATACACTTTCAATCTCTGCATTTAGCCTGAACATCTGTGTCAATAAACAATAATGCTTTTACTTACCTGCTGTGTCAGTTCCTTCTGTTACACATCTGTGGGACACTCTTATTTTTTTTTTAATGAATATATCAAGTTGCAGTGTTGACAATTCTTGACTATAGGCCTTCAATGTAGGTTCGGTGGCCACAAATCTCCTAAAGTGGTCTTCTTTTAATTGTTTGAGACATAACTTTCTGTATAGGATTATATTAATCTTGTGGAGGGGGGGGGGTGCAGTTATTGCCACTCTTAAAATAACAATGTGATAAAGATGAGAAAAATAAAGTATCTTTTAGTATGTTTCTTCTACTTTAGTTTTTTTTGTAAATTCACACCCTATTGCTGTGGCCGATGCAGATGATGTGAAATCATAGAAAGTAGAGGGAATCACACGTTATTAAAGTATTAAAGCTGAAGAAGCTGCCTGAAGTGTTTGAGGGCTGGGGGTGGTTAGAGATGGGGTTTAAATATGTTGGGAACGAACGCACACAAATTGTCCAGCTTTCATTAGTGTGGTGAGTGAAGACTCCGCAGAGCGCTTGATTCCCAAGACTCTCAGATAACAAGTGGCTTCTCACACTGGGGCTTTCTGTTTCCTCCAAATAAAACCAAAAAGAGAAAAAAAGGAGCGAGATGGAGAGTGAGTTACCACAGAGGGGAAAAAAATGGGAGAGTGATTCCAGCAGCCAACTGTTATCTGCCTGACATTCAGTCAGTGTAGAGTTATTTTGGTTTATTTATCCCAAGAGCAATGAATGGCTGCCGACAAGATATTTCTGATAGATGTGATAAGGCCTTTCCATCCTCTAAACATGCCCTCTTAGCTTGAAGTTAACCTCATCTCTAAAAGCCATTAGTGACAGACATAAAGCTGAGGGGGAACGCGGAGGTCCTCTCTGAAACATTAATCTGCACACAAGTTATTCTAGACATCTCCAAAAGCAAACAGCAAAATGAAGAAGTCCAGAGCGGAATTTCAGGAATATGCAAGACCGACACCTTTGTTTCAACCAGAAGGTCCTTCATTTTAGTTTAACCCATTAACCGGTGCAAACATCCCTTGACTTACGGGCCAGAGACAGAGCGGTTCGTCTTTACTAGCAGAAGCAAAACACGTGTTCCTGTCATATGCAGTTTGGATAGCGCGCCAACAAATAAATACGGATGCGTTTGTGTCTAGAGTGCACTCCTAACTTCTAATCTATCCACAGTTAAAAGATGTTGATTTAAAGTCTTGTGAGTAAGGGGACATTCAACAAGTTTTTTCAGCATTAACCACAAAAGTTAAAAGAACATTTATTATTATGATTCAACTTAGTCTTAGTATGTGTGTATATAATATATATATATATATATATATATATATATATATATATATATATATATATATATATATATATATATATCTTTACATAATGTTGTAGGCTCAGTTAGACCCATTAAAATATTTTAATTGTTGGAAAAGGTTAACTTTTGTTTTTCTTGAAATTCTGTGACTTTTTTTCTCATAAAAGTCTCTTTTTCTCATTATATGTTGTGGAATGTGAATGCGTACAATATTTCTATTCTGTGATGTCCAAGCCAAGGCTAATTTGACCTGATGATTTTTTGATGTATAGTTTTACCCTCTCTTGGAATTTGCATTTATTCAATGCATAACTTGAAGAAAGGACACAGATATTCAATTTAAAATGTACATTTTTGTCCTCAGTCAGAATACAGTCTATAATATTTCAGTAGAAATTGTTTAAAAATCGTGTGTTCTCTGTTTATTTGTTTGTTTCTATTGTTTCAGATTATAAATGTAATGCAAGATCAGTGGGGTGAATTTTGATTTCAAATTGACTTATTATCTATATTTCTGTGCATATGTTATATGATGAGGATGTGAAAATATTACATTTAGACTCCAATTTTCCAGCTGGTTCTTTACAGGTCAGTTGGCCATCAATGGGTGAAGACATGCAGTTCAGTGACCGACATACATTGCCCATGCTCTAATGATCAATACTCTCTGTGTCTGTAGTGAAAGTTTTCATATTTCTGTGCCCGGCCATCTGGCCATCCAGTGATGAGAAGCAGAGATGATGGCTGGTATACAGCGCTGGCAGTGCTCAAATTTCTGATATCTTGTGGGACCCTTTGATGTGCATTGCCCCCACTCCTGGCTTCCTTCTTTCAGGAAATTGCATTCTGTCTGTTTCCACAGCAGATAAATGATCTAGGAAGGGGGCTGCTCACTGTCACCGGCCAGACCTGTATAACACCACGGCCTGTATCGTGTTAGATGTGTGTGTGGCTTCGCCTGATGCTGCCGGCCGGTTAATGTACACATGCCTTCCATGCGTACGCAATTTCTTACAAAATACTTACATTTACATTCAGTCATTTAGCAGACACTTTTATTCACAGCAGCTTACAAATGAGAACAGTGGAAACAATCGAAATCGACAAAACAAAAGGAAAACAGATATAACAGAGTAAGCTAGTGTAAGTGTTAAAGAGTTTTTTTCTTTTTTTACAAGCAGGTAATATATAAAGTGTGGAAGTCTAAAATGGGCTTTTTTACTAATAGAATTAGAATAAAGAGAGGCTCCAAATAGTCTTCAACAATAGGTTTAAATTCAAAATATTGGTTAAATATTGCCAGCGATTTTCAAATGATTAGTTTGAACCTGTTCTGATTCAGTCCCTCTAAACGCCTTCCTTCTGTGAGTCAACTCTGCTCTGATTGGTCAGATGGTCCAGGCTGTCGTGATTGGTCTATAGAAACGATAGGCCCGTTGCCATAGCTCTGTATTTGTATCTGTGTCTATTATTTATCATACTTAAATACAGTGTTTCAGTTGAGCCTCTGCTCCAGATAAACTCTGTACTGAACCATCTTTTCTGAATCCTGCACTGATAGTTTGTGGGCGGGGTCAAGTTGTTTGCTGCCAACAAACATAGAACAAAGGTGAGAATTATGCAAATGTTTTCATTTCATTTCAAGTTGGCCATTATATCTGAAAGAACGCAGCTTTGGCCTTTACATCAAGCAGAATCTGATTTTGCCAAATGCGACATGTTTGTGGATCGACATTTTTGTTGGTCCTGGAACAACACTGTGATTAACCAATCAGATTTGAAGAACCAGTTTAGAGTTTAGGCTTACAGTCAGTGTTTTGGTACATCAGTGTACATCATCTATCATTTCTTCTGATTTTGGGGATTACTCATGGGTAAGGTTTAGGTGTAGGGTTTGGTCAAGACTAAATGATTGGATTAAAATGTTGTTCCAGAGTCAATGCTGAGCTAGAAACACATTTAACTTAGCAAAATAGCAAAACATCGAACTATTTGCCAACAATCTCACCGATGAGCTAGTTATCTATCATTTTAAGCAGCAGTTTTTTTATTGGCAGGTAGAAGTGCGGTGTACTTTACTGTATTACAGTGCTGCAGGGATGATTTTGTACATCAAAACCTGGAAGCATGTTCTAATTTTGCCCCAAATCAATGGCATTTTCTTTATTTTTTTTTAGGTTTTTGGTTAAAAAAAGACTTAACAGTAATTTTACTGAAGTTCTGACACAAGTGTAGTTTGTTTAAAGCTTTCCTCGGCTTCCACTGACTATAATTATGCTTCAAAATTCATCAACAAAATGTGCAAGGATCATAAACTTTTGTTGGTTACATCTTATTTGCGAATCAGGGCAATGCTAATTCTAGTCTCAAATCATTCATGAAATTTGTTAACATTGTTAATGCATTATTTATCACAAACTAACAAAGCACAAGCACTTTCACAATACTTATTAATCTGGTTTAATGCATAAATGTTAATTTGTGTCTGGCAACAAGCCTAATCCCTTAATGTGCTTGAAAACGTGCACTTTTTCCCAGTTGAAAAAATCAGCATATGCTGGCTAAGTATGTTTTGAATCTGGGATGCTGGTTTGAGCTGGTTTAAGTTGGTCCTTAGCTGGTCATGTGCTGTTACCAACCTGGACTGACCAGCTTAAGACCAGCAAAAAGACCAGCTTAAACCAACAAGAGCCCATCTTAAATGAGCTCAAACCAGCATCCCAGCTTCAAAACATACTTAACCAGCATATGCAGTTTTTATCAACAAAGTTATTATCATTAACCACCATCCTGGTCTGATCTGATCCTACAAAGAGCATTTTTGTTTTCAGATGGCTTACCATGCCATGCAGTCATTAACCACATTCCACTGACTATATTAATTCCTCATCTTCGCTTTCTGGCAGCACCTCCTGAGAGTCATAATGCAACAGGTCAAAGGTCTTCCCAACAAAAAATATCAACCTCGGCTGTTGTCATCAACACGAGCATGCACTGCCCACATTACGGTTCTGGAAAATGTTGCGTCTGCATTCTGAATCATTCTCTTTGATGACAGACAAGAGCAAGGCTCCGTCTCAACCCTCCGTCCCGTTCCAGACGACTCCCTGCGCCTCTGACCGGCGGGCCGTGAAGGTTCTCGTTTCATTCAAGCACCGTGTCACCCTCCATTCACAACATCATGGAAAACACACACTTGAGTGTTTCAGAGCAGGAAGTTCCCTGCGGGGAGAAAGTTTGGTTTCAGGTCAGTGTGCTTTAGTCGGAGAGGAGGTGCGCCGGGGGTGAAGGCAGCTGGTCGGAAAAGGAAAAGCCTTTGGGATTTCGAAGGTGGGGGTGGACGATAGTGCCGTTGGGTCCTCGGAGGAAACATTAGCAAAGCGTGGAGGAAAAGCTGCCAAATTAACTTCTCACCCTTTCAATCACACCCCAGAGGATTCCTGTCCCACTTCACCTCTGCCAGTCTGGCTCGTTTTTTCAGCCTCTCTTCCCATTCCAAGCTAAGACATCGAACGACCCCTGAACGCCTTCGCTCCCGGCAACCCAGAACACTCAGTAACGCTAACACACCAACAAGCCAATGAGGTCGTATGGCCTCTTTCTGCCCTCAACTTGTTATTTTTCCTGCTTACGAGCAGAACTTAGTACAGCTCCCCCTCATGTGCCTTTTGAAGGAGTGGAATAAATGTCTCATTTGTATCAGTGACACTTGTTCTAAATGGTCCATTTCTGTTTAGGCAGATTTAAAGGTGCTGTTGGGTTATTGAGAGCCACGAGACTTTATTTTGCATATGGTATTTTTATTCTTGGCCCTTAAAAACATTCCCTAAAATGAAAAGCAGATGCAGACCATATTGGACCCTTTGTTAAAAAAATACTTTGAGTGGTACTAATTTATTAGGGTTTTTCGGCATCTGGAATTCTTTATAATTAATGCATTGACCCTAAGACTTAACTTCCACCTGTCAAACTTTGAGGAGATGACCAGAGATGGTCCTATTAATGATCAGGGACTATTGGATCCTCCATTTGTTTTTGCTTTTTGGGGGTTTTTTTGAGTAAGGAGTCTACAGAAACATCTGTGCAACATGAATGTCATCCAAAATGTATTAACCATAGTTCATTAAAACATTACAAAGGCAAGCAACATTGAGTGCTGCAGGGATTTTAGTTTGAAATAAGCTTTTAGTCTGAAATAAGCACAAGCAATATATGTGTGTGAGAGATATGGAATAGAAACCATCCGGCGTGTATTAATATTATCTCACAAGTCAGTGTTCTGATAAGTGACAAACAAGCACAATTTTGGAAAACAGACAAATCAGAAAAGGTAAGAAGCATCAATTGAGAAAAGGGCATACTAATAGGTACAGACCTGTAACAGAACTAACTTTACCCTACACTGAAAAAATTGACTTATTGGTAAAATTTTGGGTGTTGTAAAAAGTCACCTGTTCTACCCATTCAACTCAAAGAGTATGACTTAGCATATGACCTGGACCTCAGTGCCCTGACGCTATAAAGTGAAGTGTTGCCTTTGGGTATCTATTGAGTTTGTCCCTTCATTTTAGAAATAGATGCTGATGCTGTTAAAGGGATAGTTTACCCCCACAGAATAAGAGTGTTTGACTTCCATAGTATTAGTTTTTTCTCTATACTAGGCAAGTCAATGGCTACAAGTAATTCTTCAGCTACCAAAATTCGTCAAAATATCTTTATGTAAGTAAATGATTTAATTCAGAATTCTTCAAATTGCTATCTTCATGGCAGTCATCATTAGAGCTGTCTCTGTTCTGCATGTGTAAATGCACTTTTTTGTAGTGTATGAAGAGCTTTTTTGCAAAAACCAATAGATTTTTTTTTTTTTAGAAATCGTTTTTTGTTGTTGTTTTGTGCACTTCAAGTAATATTAATCAAACTACAGTTGGGTTGTTTTGATTAAGTAATAATAACTTTAATACAGGTAATTTATTATTAAAGTTCCTTGAATGTATGTTTTTTAACACATTAAAAGTAAAATAAAAATACATACATTCAAGGAACTTGAATGGAGGAACTGCTTCTGATGCAAACTATCATTAATTTTGCTATTCTGTTTATATTATTATAACCAGGGATCAATATTAGCATGAATCTGTGATAAATAAAATAACTCACCTGTTTAGCTGTAATTTTCTGAGAAACTGCACCATTATTTGCTTTAAACTCAGAATGATGCTCGCTAATGTAAATAATGGGAACAAATAAAACAATATAAACATATAAACAGTCTACTGCTAGAAACTTATTGTAACTCGTGTTCTATATGAATGACAGAAATGAGGACATATGGTTTGCACAGAAGCAATCCCTCATACAACCTTAAAGCAGGAAATCCAGAGGACTTTTTGGATCACTAGCAGATTATAGACTCATTAGTTTAAATGTGGCTTTAAAGGCTGTTACTCAACAGCAAACAGGGGGCATGCTAATGAACTTAAATGACTAACAGAGATAATGAGAGCCCAAAAGCCCTCTCCGAGCAGCAGCAGGCAGTCTGTGCAAACCAAGTTATTTGGTTAATCAGTTAACCTTCAAGATATCTACTTGCTACACCTGGAGCGAAAACCTTGATAAGTAGCTTATTAATCTACCACGGATCAATAACAAATGCTCAACTGCATACCCTAAACAGCTTTTAAAGTTTGTTTGTGATGGCAACCTTTGACCTTTGAAGCAAACATTATTCATGCATGGAAATAGAATGTTAAAAATATATCTTGTGACTAGAGGTTAACTTCACGGATGCATTTCTAATATGTAGGTTTAAAAATGTAAAAATAATATATATATATATATATATATATATATATATATATATATATAATATACTAATATTCCATTACTAATGGAACAAAACCATTATTCCACATTACATAGTATATCTAAAAATATACTGCATATGTTTGCTAAAATGCAAATAAGTACATTCCCACAGAATATAAAAGTAGGATAGAATAAAACTGAGTTTATGCCACTATAAAAGTAAAAAAGCGATTGATCTATTTGTTGCTATTTATAAATGAGACAAGCCCATTGGTTAATTACTAGTTTCCACTAAGCCCGAACATAAGAGCTGAGATGGCCAAAGATTTATTGTGAGAACAACACGAGTGCTCTTCCCATTACAGAACGCTTTCCTTTGTTTGACTTTATTAATACCAATATATTACTCAAAGAAACAAGGGTGCGTTACAGCCAGAACATGTACCCTAGGATAATAAATGGCAGCATTGTGAGGGCCTAAACATTTTGGTTCATCCCCAGCTGTTTCCCTGCTCATCATGCTGCGAGATAACATGAAACACTCACGCAACAGCTTCATTTCACAGACATCTGTCATCCATTAAGGACAACACACTCAGCCTCTAAGGGGCAGAGTCTGATCTCTAAAGTCCTCTAGGTGTGTGTGTGTGTGTGTGTGTGTGTGTGTGTGTGTGTGTGTCAATGGGAGGGGTTAGACTGAAACTAGATAGGCTTCCTTTAAAACGACAGACATATTCAGCAGGACATAATGCTGCCGAAGAGCTTAACAAGAAAGTTTCAACATTCCAAGACTCTTAACACTCAGCGTTTCTAATTGCTTAGCTAATATTTGATCATGTATTGGCTCGGCATGTCCTTTCCTTTGGAGGATAAAGGACAAACTTGAACATTGAAGCTCAGCTCATTCATCTTGGGACTTCAGATTTACCACATTGTGAAAAATGGCGTTTTTGCACAATTTATGCAAAACATTTCTGCGATATATGAAGAAAAGCATACACAAAAGCTACTTTCGAACCAAGCTGCTTTCTGTTGGGGGTGAATCTTTTGCAAAATCCGCTGAAATGACCGTATTACCCAATGACTACTTTTGCCAAACGGCAAAATTCACAACTTATGATAAAGGGTCGCAAAATCTTTTTCATTGTTGAATTTGATTATCAGCGGTCAGCAGGAAATACATTGGCAAATGAAGTATGGTTAAATGCTAAAAGCGGATTTGCATATTATTTAGTGTTTATGTTATGATGAAGAATAATGAATATTGAAATATTTCATGCGAATCTTTTTTTGACTAAAAACAGAAAATAATAATTTTGAGCCGTTCATTTATACTACAGCAGCACAGCAGGGGTCTGAAATGCAAACGTTTTATGTAGTATGTAGTGTGTGTGTGTGTGTGTGTGTGTGTGTGTGTGTGTGTGTGTGTGTGTGTGTGTGTGTGTGTGTGTGTGTGCAAAAATACATAGTTGTTCTTTAAAAAGTGACTTCAACTACTAACCTAAGCTTGTTGTAGATTTTGTGGATCTGTTTAACCAGCAAACAGCAATCATGTAGATAAAATGCAAATTAAATACTTTCTAGTTTTTAGTACATCACTGACTTCCATTTATATGCAGCGGAAAAGCAAAATCATACTTACAGTAAAAAATGGCATATGCATGACTTATCTGTATTAAAAGGACACAAACCTTAAAGTTAGTGCAGAAAAAGTCTATTTATTTTGATGTATCTTATATGTTTAATGATTAAAAAAAGAAGGTGCGACAGAGCTCGACTTCATGTCTTGTTAAAGTATGCCAAGTGTATCAGCAGCTTAATTTTTGGGCTTGAGCTTAAATGAGTCTTCATTTTCATTTTCTAGTCTTTTAGCACCATCAAGTACTCTGACATGTGAATCTGCATCAGCATCAAATACACGATCTGAAGTCTCATTAGCTGGCACACTGGAGGACGAGGAAGATGGTTTTCGTCAGGTGTGAATAGCTCTTTAGGAATTCACTGTTTCTATTCAAAAAAACGTCTTCATGGGGAACATTCACGTTTTGTGAGAAAAGGCCTCAAGCTGGAAATTCTTTGTTAAAAGTTACACTCCTACTAATGTGTCATTGTACAAAACACACCGTTTGGCGGCCGATCCTTAAATAAACGTTGCTTTCATTGTGTCAAGCCTGGGAGGGGAACACGGCTGCTATAATGAATTATCAGTCAGACAGAAAGTTCACTAGACAGAGATACACAGCATCTACAGAAAGTGGCAGATGTTCACAAAGACACCTGTTACATGAACAGGACCGAATGGTATTTAGAAGAGGTTACACACAATGAGGGTGGATGTCTATTACCATCCCTGAAAACATTGAATGGCATTTAATTACAGTTTAACACTAGCCGGGGGACTTGTACCAGGCTAGAACAACACACCTATCTTCATTCATGCTGTAGGCTTTACCTCTTATTCGTCTACACTGGAAAACAATCATGTCATTTAGGTCAATCTGAGAGCATGCCTTAAAGATATTTACTGCTTCAGTTCCAAGTAGATTCATATGCATATGTTATCACGTAGATGTGCTTATGTGTTGACCTATTTTAGCAATACGCAATATATATTTGCTTCATTTGGTGTCCCTTTATGAAGTATATGTCGCTATTCATTAGCACATATGTGCAGTTCAAAAATGATAGTTGACTATAGTGTTGCAGTTGACTATAATTCATGGTTACTATCCACAAAACGTAAAGAATTTGACGTTGGTTAGCATAAGCCTGATGCTGTCGCTAGAGCCATCATTTAATCTTTTTAAAGTATTAGGTACAGTGTTTCAGTTTATGGCACAAATTATTCATTTTTACAAATCTGTAATTATCAATGTGTAACTATATCAGTGTCAAGACTTCGATAATCTGGTTAATTTGTACTATTTTTGTTTTGGCAAGTGGAAACTTTGAGTGGCCAGTCATTTTAAAAATTGAACGGCCAAATTGGCTGCTGAGTGAAAAAGTGAAAAACAGAGTATAAACACCAGACTTTGACTGACTGATTGAATGCATGCTAAAATATAGACTAAAAATAGATGAACATGTAATAAACATTACATTGACTTGTGCAAGGTGAGTAATTGCATTTTTATCTGAGGAACTGCACGGTCAAAAGTGTGGCATAAACATTAAAATTTGCTTCCATCTAGTGGTGGTGGTTATCTTGACAGGGTTCTCTGGCAATCCCTTTTATTATCCGGACAATTTTAAATATCAATAACACTGGTAATAATAAAACCCAGGATGTTTCTCACTGATAAAAATATGTTACTTTAAGTTACTACAACACTACTTCAATCAGAGCTTCAATTCTTACTGGTAGCAGTTGTATTGGAGAGCTCTGCAACTGCAGCAAGAATTTAATTACAGAGCTCTTATCAGGAACTGGATAAGATATCTCTCTGATTAAATTCTTATTAGTACGAATTTTATAAATAATAATAATTACATTGATTCTTTTACTTACCAAATCTAGCACTATGGGTACTGTTCAAAATAAAAGCCAATTGCGTTCCAGTATTAACCTGAATTATATTTAAAAACATATCTCAAAAATATGCTACACTGAAAAAAAATGAAATGAAGATAGGGTACAGTGGGCTAGTTTCACTGACAGCTTGTGCATGCGCTAACTGTCTTTTGGTGTTAAGATCAGCATTTACTAAAGACACGCAGTGAAGAATTAACTTGGAAAAGACACAGGGATTTTTGCACTTGACCTTACTGAATATGCGTTCGTAGGAGTTTCCCTTTAAGATCCAAAAGTAATGGGAGGAAAGTATAGATAGTCAATTAAATGAGTTTATTTAAAAGCGGTCATATGATGCGTTTTAGTGCATAGATAAGATCAGTAATTGCAAAGAAAGTTTCAAACCCAAAGAGATATTCTATATAAAAGTTATGACTTGTCCACGCCCACCTAAAACGTTTCGTTTAAACACATCCATACTTTTCTACATCACAGAGTGGGTTTATTTTCATAACACCACCCAAATGTTTACGCAAAGAAGAGGAGAAACAATAATGTACAGTATGTGGTCAATAATGTGTTTTCATATGATGTCTCATTAGCAACATCACATGACTTCTTTAAATGTAGGTAAAATAAAATGATTGCGACCAAAAGTAAATTAAATTACATTGCATTCACATTATTGTAACATAATGACTAAGATATGACACTTTAAAACTAGAGACACGCATCCAGACTTTAACTGAGGACATGAAGAATGTGAGGGCTGTAGATACTGCTTTGGAAGCGACTAGTACAGTGAATCATGTACGTCGTTCGGTTCCGGCTTCAGAGCCCCTGCAGCAGGGCAACTGGGTGACCGTGAGGCGCATTAGTTGCGGATCAAAACACCGCTCTTCCGTTCCAATCAGAACATCAAACAGGTTCTCCCCACTCCTCACGCACCCACTGAGAAACCTGATGAAAGCACTCTAGTAAAGTGTGATTCTATTGTATGGAACATGAAAGACACCAGCCGCCATAGTGCACAAAAAGTGCTGACTAACAGTAATCGTAAATTCAGTAATATTGTTATTCACATTGGTGCTGATGATGTTTGAATTCGCCAGTCAGAGATCTCGCAAGTATGATATCAGACACTGTAATATGCTCTGGTCCCCTTCCTTCTTACCAATGTGACGAGATGCACAGCAGACTGCTGGTGGTGCCCACAGAATAACATAGGTTTCATAGACAATTGGACAAGTTTTTAGGCTGAAAATGACCTGTTGATAAGAAATGGTCTTCATCCCTCCTGGGGTAGTTCTGCTCTTCTCTATATAAAATTGACACATAGTCTCAGATTTTGTACTTGACTAACTAGAGCTCAGGTCAGGAAGCAGACAGGCTGTCTAAACCAGAAGTGAGTTAATTCTCAGCACATAGAGATTCTTTCACCTAGATATCCCACAATGTGTCTGTTCCCTGAACTACAAAATACAGAAAACATCCAAACTAAATTAAGAATACCAATGTTTTGCTCAAATCATTCTGGCGACCCATTTTAAGCCTCGCGACCCACCCAGAGTTTGAAAACCACTGTTCTACATATGTGTAACCGGGTCAGCAGAAACCAACACATAGCAACAGACCCGCTCAAGCTGTTCAAGTAAATGAATATATAGGCACTGGTGCAGTACATGGTCTCTTTCATTTCTTTCCTGTTTTGTTTTAAATGAGAAAATAAAAGTAAGCAATATGCATTAGAAATAATATGTATGTTACATAGAAATAATTTATGTTTAGTGATGTTCTTACCAAGTAGTGGATAAGTTATATTAATAATGTCATTACATGACACATTGTGTAGGAATATATATTTAAATTTTTTTTAAAGATTTATGAATACATGATTCATATAATTATGACATTATGTAGCAATATTTGCTGAGAAAAAGCCCAAATAAAAAAGACGTACACAACACAAAAAGTAGCCTTTCAAAAATTTTTAATTCTGTGACTCTCCTCATTAATTCAACCCATTATTGCATCCTGTTTGGAATTAGTAACTTCATCACATTGTAAAAGTTTTTTGTTCTCTCAGATGACTTATTTCATCTGAGCACAAGCAAATATTTTTAGTCCGTTTAATGCAAGGGGACAGGAACACTACGAAAATCACAAAGTGAACACGACAGTCAAGTTTAAAATATTAGTATTTGTGATCTTCTTACATATGCCTATTGGTTCACTTAAGAAGACAATGACTAATTAATAGGAGTTATATGTCTTACATTTATAGTCACTGGTGTAGTTTAAGTGGCATTTTTTAAGTGCCATTGCATTAAATATTCTATGTAAAAAAAACTAAGTACAAAAAAACAACAACAGCATAACAATTTTATGTATATAACTTAATAATGCCTTATATATTAAAGTTTTGTTTTAAATGGATGAGAAACAGAGAGGCTACTAGCTTATATAATTAGCAGAAAACATTAAATTATTTATGAAAACATCTCAAGGGCATTTTTTTTCTTTTGCGATACAACAAAATGTCACAATGTGAAAACACATTATGTGAAAATACATTTTAGCAGTGACATCATTATGCACACCATTTTATCAGCAAAAGGCCAGAAACGGACTACATACAGCAAATGTCAGACACCAAAGTTTACATTCTTTATCAAAACTGGATAGAAACTCTGTTGCAGCTCTTTATTCATCGTCAGCTGATCCCGAAGAAACTGGGCTGATATCTAAACAAAATTACAGCCAGAGATATTAGTACATCCATATATTAGTTCAGTTCAGTTTTCCGTTAAGAAACTTGGTTTGGACAGGTGTCATACTGTCACGTCTTCGGACTTTGTTATTGTTTTTGTCTTGTGCCATGTGCTCCCTGTGCCCTGCCTTCCCTCCGTGTTAATTATATCATTGTCTTCAGCTGCGTCTTGTTAATTTACCCTGTGTACTTAAGTCCTGTGTTTTCAGTTCAGTTGGTCCGATCTCGTCTTTATTTTCGTGTGGTTTAGTTGTATCTGCCTGCCTGAATATTGTTTATTTAATCTGAGTGGATTAGAGCCTTTTTGTTTTCATTTATACTCATTTATACATACATCATATTAACAAAGCCTCACACAAAACAGCAGTTGATATTACTAGTTCTTAAACTTCTATTTCAGTATACTGCAGATGAAAATATTAATTAATTAATTAATTAGACATATCACAGAATTAAACTCTTAATAAACAGTACAGGAACTACAGTGGAGTTGACCATATATCTTATATTCTCCAGTTATATGGTCTTTGAATGAATCAGTTTAAAAGATTTATTAAACATACTCACAATAACAGAATGCCTCAGATATAATGTAGATCATCTTTCAGTAACTCCACTGATTTTCCTAGTTTATTCCCAGACAGATTAAGATCTCTTAGGTGTGAGGGGTTTGATTTCAGAGCTGAAGCCAGAGCAGCACAACTTTCATCTGTGACACCACAAGAATATAACCTGTAGAAAATAATGACTCAAACTCAACTGGATATAAGGACAGTGTAGAGAAATCATTTTAAAAAAATCAGTAAATGCAGTAAATATCACATTTTTTATTTAAATGCTGAGTAGCCAGGGTTTCGCATACATTTGTCCAAAGATCACGTTAACGAGCCTCATTTACACAGTGATTTTCTTCCATTTTGATCAGCTGTCTTTCACAAAGACTGCTTTGTCCATGATACAAGAAAGACAAAATAAAACCTGCTGATGGAGGAAAAGGGCTGAATGGTTCCATGCATAAAGTCATGTTAACAGTGTCCTTTGTGAAAATGCTTTGCATTTATTTTCCCCCATTTTTTTCTTTCTTGAAAATCGTATTTGAATGTGCAGCAAATATGTGGGCTCAGAGAGGATTCAGGTTCTGTAGTATAACCCCTAAAGTTGTAGTGATATAATGTCTCTGTTCCCTCCATCAGGGAACTAGGGCTATGTATAAGTAACCCATAAGTTCTATACAATGTGTAAGGTGTTTACTTAATAAACAATGTTTTTGTTTTAAAGCTTTCAGTGTCTCTCTTTCTATCACTGATAATGTTGACACCTAAAGTGATTATAACTTGATCTCCATTGATCACTATAACAGTTATTTTAAACTAAACATATTCAGGCATGGCATCCAGGATTAATCCTAGGCTAATTAAATTCAGATATTTAAGCAACTTTTACAAAAATGCCTTCGAAGAAAACATTACAGGTGCGCATGTTGAAAAAGAATAATGACACTGACATTTTTTAAAAATATTTTAGAGCAAGATATTTTCAGTTGAGACAGCTTAAACATGCGCTTAGTCTGGGACTATCTAAAGCCTTGTCTGTTCAACTCTGAACTTATGAGTCAGTTAGGCATCCTCTACAGTAAATTACAGAGAATCTGACTCCCTTTTATCTGAAACTGAGAGTTCAGACTTAAAGATGAATTAAATGAATTTTAGAGAAATTTGAGCTGAGGTTTTGTTCACAGAAGCATTTTAATCACTGACTTAGTGCTAAAATGAAAACCTTAGTGTTTAAAGATGTGAAGCTGTCAGAGAAATGATCTTACCACAGTTCCTCCAGTTTACAGTGAGGATCCTCCAGTACAGCTGAGAGCATATTGACTGAATTTCCTATTTTATTCTTGGACAAATGCAGTTGCCTCAGGTGTGAGGGGTTTGATCTCAGAGCTGAGACCAGAGGAGCACAACCTTCACCTGTAAGACCACAGTAACTCAACCTATGGAGAACAATGAACACACTTCACTCTTAGTTCAGATCACTTTAGCAGTAAATCTAATATTAAAGAATGTTAATGGAAAAGAAATTATGATGCATAATTGATACTGTTTTGGCCATGAGAATCATATCTGAGAAACAACTGAGCCACTGGAGGTCGCACATGGTGTTGTCAAAAATGCTTAAGTATGTCATTAAAGGTTGGCTAATGGATGTGAATGAATGTCCGAAAGCCTACCACTTGGGCAGATTGTAATTGTCTGCAGAGAGAAGATACATGCTCTGGGGCAACAGGGTGATCATTTCCAATAAACTCTGAAAAACTGTACTGGAAGAACTGAATATTGGCAATCAAGGGATGGCAAAGATGAAGATGCTTGGCTGTAAATATGTGGAGTAGCAATAGCAGGTTAATAGAAATTGCGAATAATGCCAGAGAAAACTAAAAAATCATGTCAGGTTTAAAGTGGCTGTTTGCAGCATACAGACTTCTTGACCACATTGTCACAGACAAAGGAATTTAACTCACATCTGAGGATAAAAACTTTAAAAACCTAATGCAGTAAACTGGCATTCTTCATTCAGAGAGTCACAGGTCATCCTGCTACCAGTGTCATAGCATAGCACCTCTCCACAACAGCTCAGATGTACTTTACATTGTGTTTCAAGTGTGACAGTCCTGTATTATGTTACCTCAGAATCTCAAGTTTACAGTGAGGATCCTCCAGTACAACAGAGAGCTGATTCACAGAATTTCCTATTTTATTCACTGACAGATCGAGTTCTCTCAGGTGTGAGGGGTTTGATTTCAAAGCTGAAGCCAAGGCAGCACAACCTTCATCTGTGAGACCACAATGTCTCAACCTGTAGAGTACAAAGACACATTATTTAGTCTTTACTCTTTCTGTTCAGAACAGATCAGAGAACTCATTACTAAAGAAAAAGTGCAAATCAATATATTTGATGGATCATTGGTCTTTTAAAGGGCCTAAAATTAACATTCCTCCACACCTGCCAATGGCCAATTACGTAATAAATAAAATAAATTTACCAGTCATTAAGCTCTATGTACAGAACAAATTGGCAAAACCTGTAATTACAATTTTTGTTGTTGCTGTTATTATTTATTATTATGATATATTATAGAAATGTTTCTCTGTATACTGTGGCAAAACTATGTAAATGGCATGCATATCGGAGAAATTTGAAAGGGTCTGAAAATGCTTGAAAATTAAAGTCTGTCATTTAACAGTTTTTGTAAATAGTTGGCAAATATTGCTGAATTGTCTCATCATCTTATCTCAGCTTGCATTCAAATACCCCACGAGTAAGCTTCTTTGAACAGTAAATCCTGCCTCTTTTAATTAGATTGGTGAAAACATTTTGACATTGACAAGGGTTTTTCAGCCACTGTACTGAGCCAGAGCAAGCTAAAAAAAATTGCAGTGGGCAACCATATTGCTGCAGCACCTAGGGAGATGTTTGGTGGTTCAGTGCCTTGCTCAAAGTTCTAACCTCAGCTGGTCATTTAGTACCTCCACCAATCCCTGCCAGACCTGAGAATCTTTAAACTTTGGGTTATAAGTCTGACTTTCTAACCCAGAGGTCTCAATCTCTATTACTGGATGGCCATAGCTGTGAAGAGTTTAGCTCCAACCAAGTCTTAATTACATCTGCTTTAAAGTTTCTACTTATCTTGAACACCTTAATTAGCTGGATCAGGTGTGTTTGATTAGGGTTGTAGATAAACTGTGCAGAGCTGTGGCCCTCCAGGAATTGAGTTTGAGACCAGTGCTCTAACCATAATTACACAACTGCCCCATGCATATCAGTTATTTATTTGAATTAGCAAATACAGTACTCATAAAAAGAATGAAATATATATGTATTATTTTATTATTATATTCCATAAATTAAACAAGCTAGGCCTATTTCACTGCCCATGTCATACAATCAGGTTCCTAAAGTAAATAAGGTCAGAACCATGTCTAAAAATCTGCATCATATTCAACAGAGGCAGCTCTTAAACAGACAGCAGATGAAAAAAACTTATAACCAGCTGCTTTGATAATTATCAAAGATCAAAAGAAAAAAAGAGAAAATCAATAGCTTTTGTAGCTTTAAGGGTTAATCTATATTTAATTTAGAATTTGGCGTTTGATAATGATGTATCCAATTTCTGTATACATCCTGATTGATGAAGGGCACAGGTAAATATGACATTTATTACAATGGTTTTATGTGAAGATTATGTTTTAATGTCACTTAAGTTATTTTATGCAGTCTAATAAATGTTAAAATTAATAGCTTTGTACTGTTGATTGGCTAATCAGTGGTTATTAGAGTGACATTAGAGTGATACTGGCCTTCAGTTATATAAGAATGTGACATTGTAAAATATTCAGAATATACTGTATTTATTTAGAGGAGAGTCAAAACCTCCTCTGAGATTCAGAGCCAAGAGGCCAGAGGGAGTAAAAAAAAATACTTCAAAAAGAACATAATGCTTTTGCGATTGGTAGGTCTATAAGTAAAAAAAAAAAAAAGTGTGCACAACCTCAGATGGGATGTGTGATAAATGTGAAGTGTTGCTGTAATGATGGGCTATCTGACATTTTCAAGTAGGCAAGTAGGAAGATGGACTGAAGGCTCGAGAATGCCACCACAACGAGCTTGGTAGCGTGAGCAGTGAGACTGGATGGAACAAAAGGCATCGCGTCCAGAGAATGTGCTCGACATTGTAGCAGAATAGCACAGCCTGGGAGATGGGAGCATCAACAAATCAAACTTTTTCAATGTTCCTAAACCAGGCTGTGCCATAGATGCAATTCTTGGTCCACAAGTATGGACATCGCCTTCCCGAGGGACTGTGCTGTGACTATCATTACCCCTGAGGCAATATCAGTCGATGAGCACAGGTCCAGCATCAACCTCGGGTTGGTACTACCCTCGTGCATTTTAGTGCCTTGACTCGATATTCTAATGTTTTGTTTCTAGTCAAAACTTGGAGACACTTGTTCATGCCTTTATCACCAGCAGGGTGTATTATTGTAATGGTCTCCTCACTGGCCTTCCTAAAAAGACCATTAGACAGCTGCAGCTCATACAGAATACTGCTGCTAGGATTCTGACTAGAACCAGAACATCTGAGCATATCACACCAGTCCTCAAGTCCTTACACTGGCTTACTGTAACATATAGGATTGATTTTACTTTTAAGTACTTTTACTCGTTTATAACTCAGTGGCCTTGAACATAAATATGTTGCAGATATGCTCACATAATATAAACCTAACAGAGCACCCAAATTATTAAGATCTAGTCAGTTAGAAATACCAAGGGTTCACACAAAACAAGGGGAGTTAGCTATTATGCCACCTGCAGTTTGAACCAGCTTCCAGAAGAGATCAGATGTGCTAAAACATTAGCCACATTTAATTGCAGACTCAAAACCCATCTGTTTAGCTGTGCATTTATTGAAAGAGCAACTAGGTTTGCTAGGTTCAAAATAATTGCACTGCATACACTTTTTAAAAATCAATCAGCTGAACACTTCAAATATATATTTACGTTGTGTTTTATTTATGAGTCATATACATGATTTTACCTTAGTTTCTTCAGTTTACAGTGAGGATCCTCCAGTACAGCAGCGAGCAGCTTCACTGAATTTCCTATTTTATTCTCAGAAAGATCCAGATCTCTCAGATGTGATGGGTTTGATCTCAGAGCTGAAGCCAGAGCAGCACAACCTTCATCTGTGACACCACAATCCCACAACCTATAAACAACAATTACACACTCTTTACTCAGTGTAATCAGTGCAGACCTGTCAGTATAGCAGATAATCCATTATTAAAGAGAAAATACAAATCAATTTGTTTGATGGATCACTGAACATTTTTCAAATTTAAGGCAACATATTAGATACATATTTTCAAAGTGTGATGGCTAAAGAAATGTGCTTTCAAACACCAACATATACCAATATTTTTATTTTTTCTTCTATATTGTTTAGCATTTTGTCGACGTTCATGTAATGCATCACAAGTATATTTGAGCTTGAACTACTTTATTACATTTTGGTACATCAATAATTAGTTGGTGTGCACTAGGGCTGTCCTTGCCATTTTTTTGGTTGACTAGTAGTTGTAGTCAAATAATTGCATGCTTATTAAAAAACTATTTAAATCAGCCTTTGATTGCCTAGACTGCCAAATAAACAGTGCGTGCACACATTACTTTGGCAGAAAATAATGATTATGAATGTTTCAAGAAATAAACAATAAGGAGACTGCAATAACATTTTAATAAATCCATTAACTAGTGCTGCATTTCTTTTTCGGTTTAAGAGATGAAGTTGGCGACACTGACTTGTCATCTCTTGTGGATTACATATTCTGAGATTATTTTAATTTGTTCATTTTCACTCTCTATAGATATTTTTAATGTTTGCTAGGCAAAGAGATGTAAAGTGTGATGTTTTTGTGAGTGCACATAAATAAATGTATAGTCTTTACGGATTTAAAATATGTGTTATTCCTATCTATATAATAATATGTTAGTCACAGAGACTATTAAAATTTTGGTTGACCAAGGTTCTTCTTCTTTAACTAATGATTAGAGTCTGCCCTAGTGTGCACACTTTTTGTTTATGTTAAACTGAAACAAATAACAATATCTAAAGTCTGCCAGGAGAGGGTCTGTCATGAGAAGCATCAGTTCTGGGAACCAGGTTCAGCTGGGCCCACAAGACACCACCAGCAAGACTTGATTCTCATCCTCCCTGACTTTGCACAGTGTCTGTGCAAGCAGGCTTAATGTGGGAAACACATACTTGCAAAGTCCATGTGCATGTCTGACAGTACATCTGTGCCAAATGTCCAATTATTGAGGCAATAAAATATCTGGTAGCTCCAAATAAGCTGGACCATTTGGGGATAGAGTCTCCAGGGAACACAGCACATGACAGCTCATCGGCTGCATGATTGAGCACACCCAGAATTTGAATAGCATAAAATCAGATGCTTCCGAAGAAATGGCAAGTGAGTTGCAACATGCAACAGGATTGACACCACCTTGTCAGTTGATGTACATAAAAGTAACAAAGGCGTGTATTGCAGCACATTACAAAAAAATAAAATATGTAGTTTTTTTTTTTTTTTTTTAAATGTGCCATTGTATTTAGCTGTTTCGGATTTGTAATTTTCTTTTCTGTTACTTTTTTATTTTCACTTTAGATATATATTACATTGTCACACATGATCCTACCATAGTTTCTCCAGTTTACAGTGAGGATCCTCCAGTACACCAGAAAGCAGCTTTATTGAATATCCTATTTTATTCAGTGACAGATCCAGATCTCTCAGGTGTGAGGGGTTTGATCTCAGAGCTGAAGCCAGAGCAGCAAAACCCTCATCTGTAACTCCACAATATCTCAACCTGTAGAGAAAAATTACACACTCTTTACTCTCTCAGTTCAGATAAGTTTAGTAGTAAATCCAATATTAAATTTCAAACTTAAAATACAAAACAATAAGTTTAATGATTCATTAGACCAGCTAGAGTTCCTACCTGGTATAAAAAGTTTGAATTGCTGAACAATTTGCATTACTCCAACTTATTAACAGTATGCATATTATACAAACTTAAAGTATACAAACTTAACTTCAAACCTAAACTTATTTTTCTTATTTCTATCATCTGATTAATCAGTGGTTGGACCAAAAGATATAACTTACTTATTGACTTTAAGTGTTGTTTATAGGGCTGCCAACATTTAAGTTCAGCTTGGAGTGAAAATTATTAGGCAATAAACTTGCAATTAAGTCCAATTATTTTTCTGAATTATTCTGAACTAAACTAAACATGGAACCATACTTTTGAGATTAAAAGTAAAACATGTTTATTTTATTTTAAACTGTTTTTACATCTATACATATTTATTACCTATAATAAAAAGTCATTATATAACTGTGTTAAACTGTGTTGAATATATTTTATTCAAGAGATGTTTATAGTGGTGTATTTCAGTGTGAATCTCTGATTTTACCTCAGTATCTCCAGTTTACAGTGAATATCCCCCAGTACAGTAAAGAGCATATTCACTGAATTTAGTGTTTTATTCCAAGACAGATCCAGTTGTCTTAGGTGTGAGGGGTTTGATCTCAGAGCTGAAGCCAGAGCAGCACAGTCTTCATTTGTGAGATCACAATCCCACAACCTGTAAATGAAAATCATATTTGTGACTATCAAATAGCTATAAAAAAAAAAATACACTCAAACAACTTTCTGAAATTAACAACAACTTCTATTCCAATATAATTTATATCATGAGAAAAAAAACTACAAAGATACAGATGTATTTCTAAATGTAAAATTCTTCCCGAATTCTCAATGATACTCACTGAACTGATCTGGATTCTTTAATCACAGGCAGCATCTTTAGAAAAACTTCCAGTCTTTCAGTTTTACTGTTTTCTCCAATAAATGTATTAAAATCAAATGTATCCAGCTTATCTTCTGATGTCAACAACACAAAAACAACAGCTGACCACTGGGATGAAAACAGTTTAGTTTCCTTTATTCTTCCAGATTTCAGATAATGTTGTATTTCCTCCATTAGTGAACAGTCACCCAGTTCATTCAGACAGTGGAAAAGATTAATGGATTTCTCTGAAGAGTCAATAGTTCTTAGTTTCTTCTTGATGTACTCAGCTGTTTTCTTATTGCTTTCAGAACTGCTTCTTTTCAGTGTTATTATTCGTTGTAGGAGAATCTGATGAGACTCCAATGACAACCCCAGAAGGAACCGCAGGAAAAGATCCAGATGTCCATTTTTACTCTGTACAGCTTCATCCACAGCTCTCTGATGCAGGTTAGATAATGAATCATTCTCAAACCAATTAAACACTTCAGATAGTGGTCTTTGTTGATGTATTTGGTCAAACACATTTATGCTGTTATTTGTACAGGAGAGATGCACATATAGAGCTGCTAGATGTTCCTGAATGCTCAGATGAACAAAGCAGAAGACGTTTGCCTGATATAAGCCCATCTCCTCTCTGAAGATCTGAGTGCACAATCCTGAGTACACTGATGCTTCTGTCACATCAATGCCACACTCTCTCAGGTCTTCCTCATAGAAGATCACATTGCCTTTCACAAGCTGCTGGAAAGCGACTTTCCCCAGTTTGAGGATCATGTCTTCACTGGTCATGTTCTTCTCATAGTCCTTCTCATGTTTGATGTTGGTCTGAAAAATAAGGAAGTGTGAGTACATTTCAGTGATAGTCTTGGGAATCTCTCCACTTTCTGCTTGACTCAAGATCTTCTCAAGAACAGTGGCTGAGATCCAGCAAAACACTGGGATGTGGCACATGATGTAGAGGCTCCTCGTTGACTTCAGGTGTGAGATGATCCTGTCGGCCAGACCCTGATCACTGATTCTCTTCTTGAAGTATTCCTGCTTCTGTGGCTCATTGAAGCCTCGTAACTCTGTCACTCGATGGACGCACTCAGAGGGGACGAGATCAGCTGCTGCTGGTCTGGAGGTGATCCAGATGAGAGCAGAAGGAAGAAGATTACCCACAATGAGGTTCGTCAGCAGCATGTCAACTGAGGCTGATTCATTTACATCATACAACCTCACATCACTCTGGTATTCCAAAGACAGACGACACTCATCCAGACCATCGAAAATGAACAATACTTTACACTCATTAATTGGCATTTTCATTTCTTTCATTTCAGGGAAAAAGACACATAGAAGATCAGAAAGACTGAGTGTTTTGTCCTTCAACAAATTGATTTCTCTGAAAGGAAGTGGAAATATAAGCTGGATGTCCTGATTCTCTTTCCCTTCAGCCCAGTCCAGGATGAACTTTTGCACAGATACTGTTTTTCCAATGCCAGCGACACCCTTTGTCAGCGCAGTTCTGATGGCTTTATCTTGTCTAGGTAAAGATCTAAAGATGTCATTGCATTTAATGGCTGTATCCGCTATTGCTGCTCTCCTGGACTGTGTCTCAATCTCTCTCACCTCATGCTCATTAGTAATCTCTCCACTCTCAATCTCTGTCATGTAGAGCCCTGTGTAAATCCTATTCAGTAGTGTTGGGTTTCCATGTGTAGCTGTTCCCTCATACAGACACTCAAATTTCTTCATCAAACTGAATTTAAACATGTTGAGGACTTCATATCTGAAATTAAAATATCACATTTTTAAATAAATGGTAAATGTATAGAGCAATTTTTTATTTGAATGTTTATTGTTGATTATGAGAGATGAAACACACTGTAAGGTTTATGAAATGAGTTATAAATAAACAACATATATTTGAGAAATGTATGATAATGCATTGCAACAAAATCAAGAAATTACAATTTACCTGATACCAAGATACATGCTTTCATTAAAATCCTGTGGTTGAATCATAGACTGGTCGTAGTTCTTGCAGACATTTTTTGTTACATTTGATCTGTGTGGCAGGATTGACCTTAAACATCATGAAGAGAATTAGACATTTTTTGTTGTTGTTGTCATCATTCAGTTGTGAATGTGTTTATAATCAATGCACTTGTTAAAGGTCACAACTGTAAAAAAATAAATAAATAAAATGTATGTAAATACAAATTTCTACTCTATGCTATATATCTGATCATTGTCAGACTGGATTTCATGATCAGTCTGTTTTTTAATCAACTCAAAAGCAAAAAAGATATACTTTTGACTATGCGTTGTGTTGTCACTCTTAAAATTTATTAGATGACCCATAGACACGTCACTCTTCATAGACACGCTGCTGGGCACTGGTTCTGATCTCTTCTGATGAATTGAACTATAAACACACACAAAAAAAAAAAGATTAAAATGCATTTTTTGAATTACTCTGAACAAACCATGTAACATCAACTCTGCGCTACTAATTCAACTCTATACACTATTAATTAGCACAGTAGCAACAGCTGTTTAATACAATAACTTGTAAGCACAAAACCCAAGATACTTCACTTTTCAATATAAATATGGCTTTATTAGATAAACCTAAGACACATAACTAATTAACACATAAACACATGCATTCACACATTCATACGAGTTGCAGGAAAAGAGAAAATGAGAAAGGAATGAAAACGAAAATGTCAAATGCAAAGTTAAAGCAATATTAGCAAGTCCTAATATTGCTTTAGTATTAATATTGACTTAGAGATGGCGGGCTAGATGCGGCCAGGTAGCAGCAGACGTGCAGGCTGGAGATGGAACAGGAAATGGATACTCTCCTGAAGAAGGAAACAATCGAAGTGGTCGCTCTTCACGAAAGAGAGTTTGGGTTCTACAATTCCCAAGAAGTATAGAGGGCTGAGGCCCATTTTAGATCTCATACTCCTGAACCACTCAGTGATGAAGCTGAAGTTCAGGAGTCTTGATCAAGGTGTCACGTTGAGCTGTACGTGCCTTAGATATGTGGAGGAAACCCTGGTTCCTACATCGGGGCCAGGTGCTGGGAGCTCCTGGCCAGGTGCTAGGAGATCGGCGCGATCTCGGCCTACCACTTCTCTCCCGGTGGACATACAATGGGTAGAGACCCTTTGGTGACACATTTCCTCTGTGGTGCACTGAGGGTGAGGCCACAAATTCGATCCCAGGTTCCAATATGGGATCTGGCTGTGGTGTTAGAGGCCCTCTGTGGACCGTGATTTGAGCCCATAGAGCCCATAGAGATCTCTGATCATCTGCTGACGATGAAAGATCACACTGTTGCTAGCAATGAAGTGAAAACTTCTTATATTCAGCTGTGCAGAATTATTAGGCATGTTATCTTTCATTAATTTTCTTGTTTGTATCTGTTAATTTAAGGCATCTTGTGGAATTATAAAGTTATTTTATAAAGTTATTTGTAGTTCTCTGGTGTCATGTGCTCTTTTCAGCAGCACCAACATAGTGACAGAACATAGGACGAAAGAATGTAGGAATTCACTTTCAGTTCCTATGCCTGGAGCAGCAGTACCATTCGTTGTAGGTCCACACCAGGTACTTCTTGTATATGGTGTTCCTTACTTCCCTGACAGCTCACTTTGTGTTTTTTACATTATCAGGCTTGTCTTGTATATGTTTCTTGTTGGTAGTGCTCTGTGTCCTCTTAGTTTCCTCTGTGGATTTTTTAAAAGATTGTTATTTGAAGTTTTCATTGTTAATGTGACTGGTGATATTTAGATAGGTAAACGACTTGGCACAAGTTCATTGGTTCCTGCTGAATATGCAGCTAAAGACCTTACTGCATTCCATTTAAATGGCTTGCTAGCATTCAACGGAGATTCCTGCAACAAAGGGTTGAAAAAGATCATTTGAAAAGAATCAGCTGGGAGAACATCTAGCAACTAATTAAGTTAACTGGCCTCAGGTCTGTAACAAAATCAGCAATAAAAATAGATGTGTAAGAGAGGCAGAGTGTGATTGACACACATGCCTACTTACCTCATTAATTTGTCACATCCTCCTTGCTGTTACCGCTATCAGAGTAGTGGATCCACAAGCAATACTGATAGCACATGGATATTGTCCTGTTTCAGCACTCACCCCATTTTCATAGTAATTTGCAATTTCATAAACTTACACTCCATTTGTCCTGTTGTTGCTTTGTCCTTGTGATGTTTGTCTGTGTGGGCATAGTCAGTCTTCTGACGGGAAATACAGAGATTATGGCCGATCATGACATCACAGGCTTCAAGTACTGTGCATCACAACCAAAAGATTCAGAGAAACTATAGAAATCTCTGTGTGTAAGGCCGAAGACCTTTGTTGGATGCCTGTGGTCTTTTTCCTTTAGATGACACTGCATCACTCATAGTTATGATTCTGTCATTGACGTCACGATAAATGAGCCCAGGAATACTTACAAAAACCACTGTCGGTAAACACAATCCACCATGCCATCTATCCTTTGGGCTGAAGACAAGGCAGACCTTCCAGGGTGTTATCAGTGTTCAGCTCAAAGCCAGAATCTCTGGTGGTGAAGTTTGATGTTGCTAGCATTGATGCAGAAGAGTTCGATTATCTCAATCTTTTGCATATGAGCAGATTGTATTTTAGCAAAATTCTCCCTGCCCTGCAATTTATGTGTGGTTTGTGTCATAATGTGGTTGTAGAGAGAAGTGCTAGACGAGAATATAACATTAACAGTCTTTAATCTTCTACACCCGAATCAACAATATAGTTACAGGCAGGCAGGCCTGTAATGAACAACCTGAACTGAAACAAACAGGAATACAAGGATGAACGACAAGGATGCGGCAGAGCCAGAGCAACAGAGGACCAATGTGGGGCTAGGGGGGATGGAGGAGCCTGACAGAGCCGGAGGGATGGAGGGACGAGCTGCAGCCTGAGGAGAGGAATCCCGAGACGACGGATGGTAGAGCAGAGCTGGTGGACTGATGTGCCTTTCTCCAGCGATGGCTCTGTGGTCGCGTCAGACTCGGTAACTCTGTCAGTGGCGGGCATTGGCTGTGGTTCCGCGTCACGGTCAAGTGATGGGCTGGGCTCTGGATCTGGAATGGTGCTGGTGTTGCTGTCCTTCAAGCTGAACAGTCACTGGCGTGACCATTCCCACCATTCCACAGCTTCACTCGTGTGGAGGCGTTGAGTCCACAAAAGTGGATCGAGCACAGGAAGCTGTCTGGGTAACGCGAGTCGTTCGCGAGGGCAATGAACTCCTCCGTTTAGCCCTCGAGACAGCATTCCCCCTGCTCCAGGAGGAGGACGAGGAAATTCGGCTCAAACATTAGGGCAAAAATAATAAACACACTGCTTTAAAAAAAAGCACGCTGCTTAATTAACTGTCTGTATCCATTTATGAAATGTCGCAAAGTGTGAACTACTTGGAATGTTTAGCTCTGTTCAGGCCAGTAGCCAGCTATGAGAATTTGTGTGTGAAAATTTTTTTTCATTTTTAAAAATAACATTTATTATGAATGACTCATTTGCTCTAATTCCTCAAATAAAAGTTACAGTTTAGAGTCAGCAGCTGACTTCTAAATCGACATGCGATGTAAGTTGCATAATACATCGCATCAGAGGTCAGCCAGAACTCGTCGCTCTTGCATAAAAAAAAAATGGAAGTCAGTTATTTACATTATAATTTAAAAACAAGAAATATTTTTGGTACAAAAACCCATCGATCTGCTTCAGAGGACATGTCATAACCCCCCCAAGGGAGTAAGCTTTAAAATAACGGCCACTATCCACAAGCATTACAAGGCCTGTAGATACTGCCTTGGATGCGACTAGTTCAGTGAGTCACATACATTGTGCTAAACCTAATGAAAGTGCTCTTGTAATTTGAGATTCTATTGTATGAAATGTGAGAATAGCGACACCAGCCACTATAGTCCAATCTTTACATCTGACATCTTGTCAAATTTAAAAAGTGCTGCCTAATGCCAAATGTAAATTTAGTAAGATTGTTATTAATGTCGGGGAAAATTATGTTCAACTTCGCCAGTTGGAGATCACTGAAAGTAACATTATAGAGGTGAGTGAATTCCCAATTCCGATGTCAACACTGTAATATGTTTTGGTCCCCCTATACACAGCAGACTGTTGTCTCCCAATGGCTGAATGTCTAAGTGGTGCCTGCAGAAGAATATAGTTTTTGGGGACGACTTGACCTCTTGCGACCAAAATTGCGAACTATGCTATAAACATTAACTGCAGATATGTTAATACATGCATTTATGACCTCCTCATCTGCTGCGTTCTCAAAACTCTGGCCATTTGATAATACCAAAAGAATATATATAGAATATCAAAATTCAAAACTGTAGAAAAAAAAAAATCTACTGCAGGCGGCAGAACCTTTTCCCTCTTAGCACCCAAACTCTGGAGTAATCTACCTAACACTCTTCGGGAGGAAGTGACATTAAATCTACATTAAAGACCCAACTCTTTAACCTGGTTTAGACATAACACACAAATACGCTCACAAATAAATATTATTCAAATCGGTTAAAGGATTTATTAGATCCGAGAACAATACCCATAACACACTATGTACTTGTTACGCCATAAAAAGATTGCCATCTACAGTAATATTAATCTCTTTATTTCTTATTCTGTTTCTCAGTTCATACCCAGATCAGAAAGGTAGATTAACACAAAGAGATGACCTTCATCAGAGACAGAACACCTAGATAAGCCCCGTAGACAGATCACAGGAACCAGACACAATCAAACAAACACACAAAAAAAACAAACAATCATTTAAAATTTAACTGGAAATTAAGTGCTGGACATCTAGCTATGCTACACGCATTTTAAATAATATATTTTAAATATCTTAAATACATCTAATAGACATCTATTTAAAAGGAAATGTCCTATAGACGTATTTCAGATGAGTAAACACTACAAAATACGTCTTGCAGATGTAAATAGACATCAAATAGTCAAATAGACATCTCCGAGATATATATGTGTGCTATCGAAGTTTACTTTAGCAACACACAGATATGTAACAATGGATCATTTTTCTCAATAAAAAAAATTAAAGAGAAAATATTGTCGTCTCTTTTGTTTTACTGGGTTCTACTTCCAGGACCGATAAAAATCTGATGATGTTTTTGGTCGTATTTATGCAGAAATAGGCTATAATTTGTAAAGAGTTGAAGAAACGTTCAAGAAGCACTGTATATTATACAAAGGTCCTAAAATCATAGAGAACTTTACAATGAATGTTTATTATATTAGTGCTGTTAATAAAAGTGACATTTTTTAACTTTTAAGAGGATTTAATAAAGTGACTGTTTATTCAAAATACCTGCATCTTGGAGAAAAGTCATCATCACTAGGTTTGTCTTCCATGGTGAAAGAATCTGATCTCCACTAGCGACTCTGAATGCAAATCAACAAACACATTCATTTATCTCAACCGATCCTGTGGCGTTCACACAAATGCGCTGTATGTTAATAAAAATGCTAAAATAATCCACAGACAACAAGAATCTCAAATGAAACCACGTTAATTTGCTTTCCACGATAAATGTCGATGCAATAATATATGTCCTTCAGATAAAATATGAGGTCACCTGTAAAGAGTATGGTGACCCACACTCACCTTGATCAACACTTACTTCTTCACGAAAGCCTTCGGTGTCAATCGTCTTCTTATGAATTAATACCTTTACTTAGATTTGACAAAGCTCCATACGAAACTCAGACACTCTGCTTCGAGAGTTTAAATGGCGAAAAATAAACTTATTTGTGAGTGACCTACACGGTCACACTCGAGAATATGATCTGCTCGTCGAGCCTGTTCTCTCACCTGCATATCAGTTTCCCAGAAGTATTGACTTCATATAATGTTGATAGAGGACTTTGGGTTTAGGTCACGCATTGGCCTTCAGCTTCTAAACAGCTTCTCTTTAACCTGTTTATATGTACACTTTTTTTTAAGGCGACACTTCTTTTAGATTAGCAAAAAGAAAATTGTCAAATTGAATTCAAATTACATTCACATTCAAGCACATCTGAAGTGGATCGACATTTTTCATTGATGTTACCTAAAACCTAAACACCAAACGCATTCTTGTTTTAGGACAGATTTGATCAACTTTTTTGATCTGCTTCAAATTCTGACTGCTATACTTGCGCCTGCATTTCAATTACAATATTTGGTTATTACCCACCAACTACATAAAACCACGTTAATTGTTAGCAGAGCGCAAAAAAACAACCGGTACACGTGGTACTTTTTTCCATTAGCATTCCAGCCATGTCTTTTTATTAAACAAAACGGGCACGTGTGCTCAATCAGTCAGTGATTAGGTCACATGACATAACATACACTTTGCAGCGTGCCTGCTGAAAAAAGATTACAAATAAAAATAGAAATAAAAATACAAATGAGAGCATAACATTCACATTAAAATTTATAAAAAAAAATGCATATGGTATATTTACGTGATAAATAAAAAAATATTCAATTCAATATAAACATACAATTCATTTGTGCAAGGTGAGAAATTGCTTGTCAGTTTGGAGAATTACATTGTCAAGGAAGGGTTAGGTGAGATGTAGTAACCTGGAGGAACCACAAGGTGACAACATTGTATTACAAGTGTTGCCTTCTTACACGTAAGTCTGTTGAAGACGACGTCACATCCTGTGCTGATCTCTGTTACTGTAACTGAGGTAAACAGAAAGTAAAGGTTGACTTCAACTCAATGCATGTAGTAGACTGACCTCTTTTGAAGGTATGTTGAGATATGTATGTTAATGTTGAGAGAAGTGGGCTGATCAAGAAAGTCTCCTCAAACACATTTTAACATTACATAAATAGTTTTTTATGGTTGCTCACGCACAAGGCTCATTTTGTCGAAACACTACCCACAGTTCACACATCCACACGCTGGAGAATCAGAACATTTCAGGTCTTTCAAAATGAAACACTAAACCCAGTTTTAACAACAAAAAAACATGATACAGGAATTATATTGAAATATAAAATCTTAGTAGAATATTTATCAATCAATCAATCATTTTTATTTATATAGCGCTTTTAACAACACAGGTTGCATCAAAGCACTGTACAGTATAATGACAGGGATGTATAATGACGAGAGTGACCAATTTCTTATTAAATGCAGAGACGGTCTCTGTAGTCAATTCGACGTTAAATCACTAGAAGTTAAGTGTCCCCAACCAAGCAAGCCAGAGGCGACAGCGGCAAGGAAACAAAACCCCATCCATACAGAATGGAGAAAAAAAAAACCTTGGGAGAAACCAGACTCAGTTGGGGTCAGTTCTCCTCTGACCGGACGCCCAGCACTTAACCTCCAGTTCAATTTTAAACGCAGCTGTGTCAGGTAGTGTATTTATGAATAGTAAAATTTGAATAGCACTGTTCAAACTGAATAGTAATTACTAATTAGTAATTATTCCTGAAAGCTGGACCAGATGTCCTATTTTTGTCTTTTGTCTGTCTTTCTTCTTTTGATAAATTGATTGCTTTGGAATAATTTGTTTGGAAACATGGATTAGGAAAGAGTGAGAGGAAGCCTCACAGTACTGAACATGCATCCGCAATTTTCCACACATTTTCCCCAGTGCTGGTCTCATAGGGTCATGAGGCTGGAGCCTTTCCAGTCTTGCAGTTCTGTCCTGTATGTCTCTGAATTGCGAGAGAAGCCCAGAGGAAACCAACATCAGCACAGAGAGAACATACAAACTCCACAGAGAAAGATTTCCTGCAGCAGCTGGGACTCATACAGTACCTCATTATACTTGACTGATGACAGTTTGGATAGGATAGGATGGAAATGGAAATGCTTTTCTCATTCATTCTTCGTGCCGAGTAGGTAAAATGAAAACATGTTATTCTTATTCAATAGCTACAGTTTTGTTTCAACTGCTAATAAGCATTGTTCAGTACTAAAACCGCATTTTCAAAACTGCTCACACAGTCTGCATTACCAACATGAATCTTGACCAAATGGTTCATCTCACCTCCAAAACCTACTCAGATCAACAAAACACTTCATATCGGTCTCAAAATAAGCTTGTGTCATCATAACGCTGCGAACAATTCTCCTTTTTGTTCATAACACACTGATTTACAGTTTTTTTCAACTGCTTACGTTTTCAAAACTGCCTCTTTTTTTCCAAACCTCACGCACAAATCCAATAATCGCACGGACAAAATGCAAAACGCCTCACATCTCTTGCAAAATGAAGCACGGCATTCAAAACATCACAAACACATCCCAAAAGGAAACATTTGTTTTACATTGCAAACACATTTGCCATAATGTTATGTCTTCGGATATATCATACACACACAGTTATTCAAAACTTAAAGCTCTTCTTTAATTAGCTCCTATGTACATTTCTGTTCAAGGCTGAAAGTAATTGGAAGAGAGATGATGAAAAATTCAGAGTAAACAAGAAAGCAAGTTTAAAAATTGTTGTCGTTGTTGTTTTACTGTAAGCATTTGTGGTTATGTTACAGTTTTTGCAAAACCATTCACATTTAATTGGAACTCTTTTGTCAAAATTCTTTGTCAAAATGTCACTCTGATGACAAAATGATACACACTTGCCTCATATGAGTGCACTTTCAGATTAGCAGAAACACACCAGTGTACTTTATATAAAACACTGCGGTCTTTAATCAGGTAGCATTCTGTGAAGCTCAATGCAACACTTAGGCTGATGATACACTGGGCCACTTTTTGAGCAATGTTGCTGGGCAACTTTAGAAAATGTTCCTGTAAACAGTCAACCAGGCGAGGGACAGGGCCCATTATTTATTAAATTATCCAGATAGACATTTCTTACCCATTCTCAAGCAACATTGCCCAGTGTATCATCAGCCTCAGCTTTTGTTATGGTTTCAACAAAGGTTTTCGCAACAATCAAAAATTAAAGCATCGAAAGGTTAAACTCAATGCTGCACAGTACAGTATCATACTTTACAGTACACTACAGTAAATGCAGTAGAGGAAAAACAGTACAGTAATGTTATCCCAATGGTACACTTCACACATGGTTCATACAGATGAGTTTTGATGGAAGCACTTACACATTATACGCATTGTGCTCAATCCTAAACATTCTTTTTTTTTGTTGAGATATTGTTATGACATGAAAATGTTGGCCAAACAGGACACACAACACAAGTACTTCACGTTCACGAAACCATTTATTTGCTCGACACACTGCAGGGCAGAAAATCAGAACATATTTTCAATATTTTGGGCAGCAGTGATAATGTTAGATTCCTGTGGCTAATGCGGAGAAGCGTGTTTAGTGTCTGGCAATAAGCGTAATGCTTTCCAAAAATGCTTATAGTTGTGCAGATTTGGGCTGAGGTTGTGCTATCATGCTTCACTAACTGTGCGTTATTTAAAGTTTTAGTGTGTAAGCAATGCTAAAAATAAATAAATATGATCAGTATATTGGATTTATTGTCTAGTGCTAAAGGATATGTTGTTTATAAGCTGCTCATGGAGGGGAAATCTTATCTCAATGTAATGGCTCTGTCTCTTGCACTTGATTGCTTGTAAATATCGATTGTTGAATTGAATTTTTCAATTACAAATTACTTTTTTTTTATTACAAATAATTTTTGTATTTTAGTTAAGCTTGTTAACTTGTTAAATTGTTAAATTTTTTGTAAAATTTTTCGTTGAGCTTGTATTTGTTATTTGTAGCTAAATACTTTTGGATGTAATTCTCTCTGATGGAGATGTGGTTTCAAAAACTGTGTGTAAGCATCATGCAACTGTAATCAAGGAGCAGGCTGATTATGATTATAACCTCATTTTATACTCAGTTATCATATTTTGTATGCAAGCATTTTGTTCATGTTTATTGTTTGAAAAATCGTCTTCTTCAGAAATATGAAGTAAAGACTGTAGAAGCCTGATCTCACTCAAGAGAGGAGGAACACGTTCTGGCTTCGTTCTCAAGAGTGTTTCTACTTCTTGTCTTGAATCCCAGAACCTGCTCAGAGCCCACTGAAATGAGGGGGATGAGAACTGAACTGAATTCTGGGTCAGGTGGCCTTAACTACTATGTACTTGCATCAAAAATAAGCCAAATGTACTTCATTGTGTTCATATTGAACTGCACTTTTGAAAAAACACCTTTGCTGCTATTGAGGTGGATACGGGACAGGTTTGGTGGTATGAATAGGTTTAAGGTGTAAAGGATTGGTCAACAGTGTAATTCTAAATATAAGTTCAGAAATTAGTTATGGATGTAGATACAATGTAAGAACATATATGTACACAATAAGTGCAGTGTAGTTAAAGGACCAAAACAGCTAATAAAATCGAAAAATGTTTCCACTTTTCTGGTAGAGTTAAGGTTGAAAATTGCCGGTGTAATTTTGGTTTGTCACTTGTGTAACTGTGCATAAACACTTTCTGTCGGTCACCACAGCAAACTCACGTGACATACTTTAACACAATGATTGCCAAGTTAAAAAAATTCAGGTCTATGAGCAACTTTAACATCATTTGAAACCATTAGTATTTAGCTATATCGAGTGAAAAAAATGCATGCTTATGTATAAATAAGTATGCATTTTTTTTACATTTTATATTTTTGCAAACAAAAAAAACAAGATGCAGGCAGGATACAATCACATTTCTAGATTGCATTTAGATTAAACAGGTCCAATCACGATGCGGCCCGTGCCAATGGAAGCACACCGATCAAATAACATTTAGATGACAAACACGTTCACACTTGTCGTGTAACGTTCAGATGCAGGTCACAAGTAAATGCCAAGTGTAAACACAACCTGTTTCTCTAAAACAAGCGACACGGAGGCAGCTGGAGAGATATAAACCTCCCAAACGCCCGACTATAAAATCAGCACTCTTAGAAAGATGCTCAGCTAATCTTATGTAAAGACAATAACTGTTGTATAAACCAAACTAATGCGTGTCACTCATGGCATGCATGATGCTGGCTTAGGCCCAGCATTGCCACAGTCCCCAGCTGACCAATAGCATGTAAAAACACCACAGGAATAGATTAGCGTGATATACTACACCACAGTCAGATGGTACACCCATAGAGGCACTGGAGCACAAAGAGATTAGGATAATAAGTCCAAAGCCAAGAAAGGCCTTTCAAGAGAGAACGTATAAGATTGCAGCCTGCTATCAGGTTGGCTCTGGTTCGCCCTGGATGACATTGTGAAAGGTGTCAGTCTGTAGACCAAGTTACACGCTCATTTATATTTACTGTAACCTCGATTCTGTAACCTCATTTTTTGTAAGCAAATATTTCTGAGGCCAAAAATATCGGTTGATTTTAAGAACATCTTTATGCGATTTAAGTCACCCAGTTTTAAGAGCATTCTTTCATTTAGACCTGTCGTCAATCTAAAAGGTCTATTTTTTAAACCCCATCTATTCCGACTCATGCAAATGAAAGGAACATAGGTGAACCCAAATTAAATTATTACGATAAATTGCTACAGAGCCTCTTATACCAGCCTGATCTCATGTTCATACATAGGCATGAATACATTACCTTTGCAACCTTAAAACATTATTATTGATGCTAAAACATACAAATTTTATGCATTTTAAAGTTTAAAAGTTTATAATTAAGATATTCGCATCAGTGCATTTTTATCGTTTTGTCAAGCGATTTAAATTTTTAAACCCCAAACCTAAACCTACCCATTTTATATAGGATATAAAACGCAGTCGACCAAAATATGCAGGACAATAACTATTTTCGTAGCAACATAGCATTTAAAAATATTTTTATTGCCACTAATCCCACTCCTACCTCTGAACTTAAACATAACTATCTCCATACAGTATGACACAAGCAAGACAGACAGATAAATGCAATTACAATGCAAAAATGTAGAAAGCAGTACCAATAGTAACTCAAAAAGAGAATGTTTTGCAGCCACAGTCCTCTCTGGCAGAATACAGCAGGTCTGTGTGAGGTGCAGAGCAGAATTTATGCTGAAAATATTATCCAGATTATTTCCACATGTTGCGTTTTTTATAGTTCTATTATCATTCACAGCATGTCAGAGAAAACGCCTTTTGTGGCCCATGGGACAAAAGTTAGACATTAAATGACAAGTAAAGGTTAAACTATTGCAGAAATGCTGTACTTTTTTTGTTAACGTTAGAAAGGGCTACTTTTGGAGGAAAGCTGGCAGCAGAAATCACGCAGAACAACAGTTAAATAATGCAGTTGCAAACAAGGTAATTGATATGACAACTGAAAACAACAGAAATAATGAAATAATGCCACGGTTTCAGTATTCATAAGGATCCGATTTTAGGTGTAGTCAATGTATCTGTTTTATGTTTAAATGCTGAAAATACATCAGTATTTGTACATTTAAGCGCTTGTTAAAATGCAAGCAAATTTACATTTTATAGAACATCA
This sequence comes from Puntigrus tetrazona, assembly GCF_018831695.1. NCBI lineage: Eukaryota > Metazoa > Chordata > Actinopteri > Cypriniformes > Cyprinidae > Puntigrus > Puntigrus tetrazona. The sequence continues at coordinate 18,007,903 of NC_056715.1, read as the reverse complement.
TTTTACATAAAATGCATACAAGTTATCATGACATCGCGTCGTTTTGTTCAGTTTGTTCAAATAATCCTGCATATTTCAACATATGAAGTGTTTAGGATATGCAAATGTGGACAAAATACAAAAGAAAAAATGCAATGGGACATCAAAAACAAAAAGCTTGCAAAGCAAAATTTGATGTTTGTAAGAAACAAATCCATAATGTAGGCGTTTTGAGCTTCAAACCATTGCATCTGGTCCTTTTTCCATAATGTTTCTTGTTAAAGGTCTGGCCTGAATCAGAAGAGAATCTGAAACCTAATTTCACTGGAGGAAGTGTTATTACGGATTATGGACTATTTTGGCCATGCATCTTTTGTCTTCTGTGGGTGTTAAGTGATGGTCTGGTCTGGTTTTTATCATCTGTTTGGACTCTCATTCTGACGGCACCCATTCACTGCAGAGCATCCGTTGATGAGACACTGACGGAATGCTACATTTCTCCAGATCTGATGAAGAAACAAACTCACAGAGATGGGTGAACCCACCCCGGGATTGTATTACGTTAATAAATATTCAGCATATTCAATTTTTCCGTCAACTATTCCTTTAAAGAGAAACAAGCTAAAATCTATACATTAAAACCGCACAGAAACGAAATGTTGTTGTTAATGAAAAGTTTAGTCGATGCATTTTTATTGGCTAATCATACAGAAATGTCTGTCAGGACGATACAAAAGATGTGTGCTCATTGTGAATGACGCATGCGACACTGATTGGCACCATTTAATAATTTAAGACATTTCACTGGATACAGGCAACTTTAGACCTTAAACGTATACCTTACAAACAGCATGTTTTATGCATGAGCTGATTACTTTAGTTTGACTTTCAAAAGGACTTGTATTATATGCTGTCTGCTGAGACATTGTTGATGGAAGAGACACAATGCAGGTGTTTTCCTTCATGCACGTTTGATCATTTATAACATGTAAGCAGAACTTATTATTAGGAGCCAGTGACATGTAGACACGGCCATTTAAATAGCCGTAGAGACACTGGGGTGTGGTTACGGTCTTCTTACTTGTTCTACTTCTTCTTTTTTAATAACTTAATAAATTAAGTTCGATATTTTATGCTACCTTTTTCTGGAACTTCATGAATAAGAAGTTGAGCCGGTGTCACATTTCGGTAAATTTGCATTGTAGATGACCACACGACACTACTGGGTTTCCAGAGCTACATGTCGTCAGCTAGTCTGCAAGCTGCAGTTGGAACAAGACATAGTCAATTATTCAAGCCAGAGTCCGTTTGATTTGTCTCCTGGTGATTACACACGCTTCTGTTCAAGCACCTCACCGCTGTTTTGTCTTTCAGCGTTAAGATAGTATGATATGACGCAAAACTGTATTTGAGTGATCAAATGTTGGATATTCACCTCCTGGACACTTTCTCATTATGGCCAATGATATTACACTCACGATTTCTGGAAGCAGTATCTTACAGCTTTCACGATTAAGAATGTGTTTATGGAAGAAAAGATAAAGCATTAAAGCATTGCATTTAACCAGTTTACAATAAGCAATCAAAGGAATTTAGAAGCAAACAAGTAGAGAATTCTTGGTTACAGTTGGTTCAAATACAATTTGTTACATTATAATGTGTCATTATACTTTTATATACAGACGTACAAACATACTAACTATATATGATGGTTTATTTTGGTAGTCCATTTTAGACATTCTAATACATGTCAACTAATTCTCATTAGTTTGCAGCTTCATGTCAACTAGCTCTCAGAGTAGACCGTTAGGGTATAGGTTTAGAGTCAGTAGAGTAAGTTGACATATACTTGTAAAGTTTCTGATAGTATGTAGTATGTTGTGAACACATCAAAATAAAGTGTTAGAAGATATTAATCAGACAGTCTACTAATACTCTAATGACTGCTAGTTGACCTTGTAGTTACAAAGTTACTTACCGTTAGTAGAGTGTCTGAAGTGGACTATCAATATAAAGTGTTACCCTGTGTGTGTGTGTGTGTGTGTGTGTGTGTGTGTGTGTGTGTGTGTGTGTGTCATTACTCCAGTCTTTACATCATTACTCCAGGTGTCAATAATAATTTTTGTGGAAATAGTGATAGATTACAATGCAAAGGTTTGGAGTGAGATAAGTAAATGCGTAATAAGTAATAAGTAATGCTGTTTAGTTTAATTTAACATTACTTTAAAAATATCACCATGATCGATACTAACTAACAATAACTGATCAACAGATCAACACATTAGGATGATTTCTGAAGAATCATGTGACACTGGAGATTTCAGCTGCGCATCACAGAAATAACTTACATATTCAAAGGGAAACGGTAAAAATATCTCACACTAGTACTGTTTTAATGTATTTCTGGTCAAATGTGGTGAGTAGAAGAAACCATTGATGTACTATAATTAAGTAAGAGCTTGAAATGATTGAGCTCATTAATGTATATAAAAGTTTACGTGGACTAAGACACGTATCACTGAAGTGGTGTCCTGTGTAGTAGAGTTAGACCAGATGTAGCTCATCACCGGTGAGAGTTTATGCTCTCTGGACACAACATGTTGCCTGTTTACCTGGTTGGCCTATCTAGAGTAGTAGCCTGTCAAAACCCCACATGATCTCTCTCATCAGGAACTAGTTCTAGTTACCACTGTCTCGGGTTCAGCACTCATACACTATTCATGGCCATATCACATCTCTCCTGCCCATCTTCAGGCTTAGACCAAACCAGACTCTTTTTGAGTTACTTTTGTGGCCTCTCCGTTTCTGCCATGCAAATGTCAATAATGAGTTTGTAGACTATTTATTTTAAAGACATCTCGATATCGGAATCGGTGTGTCCTTTCTGCAAACTAGATGTGATTCAGGGAAGGGAGAAGCAGCTGCCCTGTACGGTAAGTGTGCTGTATTTCATTGGACTTTGCATTCGAGTCTTTCGTTTGCTCTGTGTGTCATTGAAAACCAAACACTTTAATCCTATGTAACTTAATGACAATGACTTTCGGATATGGCTTAACTCTTGTGGTGTTTGGTGTATTGGTGAAAATATTAAACGTAATGTGAAATGCAACAGGACTGAAAGTTAATTAACTGGTTTTGTGGAATTAAGGATGTTTCTTTTATCTAAAAATATCTTTCAATGAGAATAATTTGGTATCATAAAACCCTAATATACAGTATAATTATTGTTGAACGAAAGAACAACCACTAGAGACTATTAAAAATCAGTAAAAACGTTTGGTTTGAGTGCATGGAACCCGTTGTTGTTTTGATTTCATTAAATGGTTTCAGTAGTTTTACTAATAATTTAAATAGTTTGAAGCATACTTAGTTGAACGTGTAGTTAATAATATGTTTCTTTAAATAAACATTTCATCTTAGATGTATTTGTCTATTTAGATGATTATAATGCTCATGCAAAATAATTCAATTTTAATTTTTAATTTTAATTCTTCATGTATCTGCCAATTATTGATGGGTTAAGGCGATGAACTTTATTTAATTTGTGAAATGTCTTTTGGATTTCTGGCTTGTTGAATTTGAATAAAATAACACAAAATTTTTAAGACACTACTTCCTGTTATATATAAATTTAGATAAAAAAATTTTTTACTTTTATTTTTTATGTTCAAAGGATTCATATACCCAGAGGATAAATCAAATTCATAATAATGAAGCGTAACAAGCATCGAGCCTCCAAGGACGATGGCAAAGGTCAAGGTGAACGATTCTGTTTTTAATTGTGTGAAAATTAGTAAATTGTTGTGAATTATTGATATTTATTAGAGCATTATATAGCATTATGAGTGATAATTATTACACATGAATAATTAATCAACGTAAATAATTACGTAATATTACATAATATATAATATTTTATAATATGATATAAAAATATAAAATAATATATTACGTTCGTAATTATACATATTTCATATGTGACCTGTGAAGATGAGCCGGCCATTCTGGAGACGGAGGATATGAGGATGCCAGATCCTGACACCATCTCGCTCGCTTCAGTTACTGCCGTCACAACCAATGTCTCCAATAAAAGGTGACCAAAGACTACAAAGTCACATGAACCCAAATCGAATCACATTTATGCTGTGTTAAATAGTAAATGTTTATGCATGACAAAAATATATTACCGTATTCGAGAGTAATAATCCAAAAATGTGGTAAATGTTTTAGATCAAAACCTGACATTAAGATTGAGCCTAGTGCTGGAAGACCAGTGGATTTCCAAGTATGTATTGTCATTTATAACAAAAAGAGATTTTTTCTAAAGAAATCAGAACACATTTCATGCATATTTCACACAAAGCGTGTTAAACAATAGATGTAGTATTGAGAATTGAATGTGTTTGTTTGTTGGTGGAACTTCACCTCATGCATCGTACAGTTCATATTCACAGATTATTCAGAAACACAGAGATAAATGATGTAAGATCTGAGACGTGCAGATATATTAATCCTATAGTTTTGCACCATTTCGAGCCTGTGAATATTTGAACAGCATCTGCGTACAGTACCACATGTCAGATTTGTAAATGTGTGTCATGCCCCACTTTCCAGATCAGTGTCACTGTTATAGAGGCCAGACAGCTGGTGGGCCTGAACATGGATCCAGTGGTGTGTGTAGAAATAGGTGATGAAAAAAAATACACCTCGATGAAGGAGTCAACCAACTGCCCTTACTACAATGAGGTATGTCCCTTTTTAAGTTAGCACTGTGATATTGTCCCTTCGCAAATTAAAGATTGTGACAAATGACTACTCAAAAAAAGGAGTAGTTCACCCAAAGCTAAAAATGTCGTGATAAGGTGCTCACTCTTCAAAATGTAGTTCAGTCAGGACAGCTCTGGGAGGGATTGACATGGTAATGTATTTGGTCTTGGTGGAATAGATACAATACATCCACAACATGCTGCTGTGAACATGTGAGAAATACTGCTGCTGCAATATAATTTAGTTCAATTAGGTAGATCACGCAATACACACAGCGATATGGATTAGAAGAGTGTTTGCTTGTATAGATGTTGAATTCAGCTTCGACTGCTACAGCAATCACCGGTCATATATTTGAATGTTGAGCAGCAAGCTCCTTTGCTACCGATGCAGGAGAGAACTATCAGCTGTGGTAATGATGTAATTAGGTCAGACTGAATTAGACCTATCGGACTCTAGCGCCATCTAGAGCTTCATGCCAGAACTCTGTATATGAGTTTGATTCATTTGGAGAAATCAGTATCTCTGCAGTGAATGGGTGCCGTCAGAATGAGAGTCCAGACAGCTGATAAAAACATCACTATAATCCACAGCACTCCAGTCCATCAGTTAACATCTGGAGAAGACAGAAGATGCACATTTTTAATCTTAAACCATTGTTTCTGCCTAAATTACAAATCTATAGCCCATAATAATGTTTCTTAGAAAAGTGTTTTGGATTATTGCATTGTTTTTATCAGTTTTTTGGCCTCTCATTCTGACGGCACCCATTCACTGCAGAGCATCTCTTGCTGAGATGCAGAGACACAATTCTAAAAACCTGATGAAGAAACAAGCTCCTCCTAATCATGGATGGCCTGAGGGTGAAGACACTTTGACAAAAGTTTCACTTATGAGTGAACTACTCCTTTAACACGACTAATACAATGTTTTGATAAAATCTTCCCTTTTCTCAGTACTTCGTTTTTGACTTCCACGTTCCTCCTGATGTCATGTTTGACAAGATCCTGAAAGTGTCTGTAAGTATCAACAAATATCAGTTCTGCACTTTTTCGTAAAAGATTGTGTTTGGCAGTAACAGTTGTTTTAAATGAATGTGTCTCTACAGGTTATCCACTCTAAGAATCTTTTGCGGAGTGGCACACTGGTCGGGAGCTTCAAGCTTGATGTGGGCACAGTTTATACACAACCTGGTAACCGGAATTATCATGCTTCTTTATCCACTTTATTTTAAAACAAAGTAGTAAGCAATTTTTCTGTGAATGACTTCTGCTTCATTAGGATCTATACATAAAAAAAATTAAAATAACACTACAACCCAGTCTATTCATGATTATGGTGATAAATTATAATAATATGATAACAAACGCCTGTTTGCAATGTAAAGCAGCATAAACAGTTGTTTTTGTATTGGCAAAATGAATAGCCATTAAACACACTGGAAGTCTAGGAAATGGTCACGCTGCTCAAAAATAAGGTTCAAAAATAAGGTGGATAAAGTTTCTAGGCTATAAATCTCTAAAAGTTTTTTCATGATCTTTTTTTCTTTATATTCACAGAACATCAGTTCTTCCACAAATGGGCCACCTTATGTGACCCCGATGATATCACAGCCGGATGCAAAGGCTATGTGAAGTGTGACATCGCAGTTGTGGCTAAAGGAGACACTATCAAAACCCCACACAAAGCAAATGAATCGGATGAGGATGACATTGAGGGGTTAAAACAAACAAAAACTGACCGCATTTTTAATGTTGTGTGTTATTTTACAAGAAAATCACCACTGTTACTAGACTATACACTGAAAAAACTTAAGTATTTAAACTTAAGTATTCCCAAGTTAGTTTGAAAGCCCTGTAAAATACATTTTTTAAATTTAGTTTATTATTATAATTGCTGAGGTCACTCGGGTAATTCCATTCAACATCTCTTCTTCGTTGATTCTTCTTGTTCCAGTAATCTTCTGTTGCCGGAAGACGTCCCGGCTGAGCGTCAGTGGGCAAGATTCTATCTGAAAATCTATCGAGCCGAGGGCTTGCCCAAAATGAACACCAGCATAATGGCAAATGTCAAAAAAGCTTTCATTGGAGAAAATAAGGACTTGGTTGATCCGTACGTCCAGGTGCAATTTGCAGGGCAGAAGGTGGGCAGAATTCTTACTAATGGACAACTGATAAGTTTTAATAGTGTGTAGGACAATGTAAAGCCTATATATAATAGAAAATATTATACAATTTATTGATGGAAAATATGTTTCATCATTGTACTATTATCTAGAATTCACTAAACTGCAAGAAATGGCTTGTAAACACAGTTTTCGTCCCTGTGTTGGCGTATTTCCTGTTGAAACAGGAAGCTGGAGTGGAGTGTTAAAGCCGTCATCCATTTTATCGCACTATTTGCTTCTTGTTAGTCCGATTTTAGTGGAAATTATTGCAATTCATGTCAGCTATTTGCAAATACTATTTATTATTTTAAATAATAAAATTTAAAATTAAATAATGATTTCCTTAATAAGAAGTAATTTAAACTGAAGTGTGTTTTTTTCACAAGGGAAGGTAACAATGTTTTTGATCCACTGATGAATTTTATCTGTCCTCAATTTAGGGTAAAACCTCAATCCAGAAGAGCAGCTATGAGCCAATCTGGAATGAGCAGATCGTTTTTACCGAGCAGTTTCCACCACTGTGCCGGAGAATGAAAGTCCAGATCCGTGATTCAGACAAAGTGAACGATGTGGCCATCGGAACGCACTTCATTGACCTGAGGAAGATTGCTAATGATGGAGACAAAGGTATAAAGACTTCCAGAGTACATTGACAAAGTAAAACTGCTAAGTAAAACACTGCTGTGCTGAAGCTGGTTGTATATAAATATTTATATATATTGTCATGAGGTGAAGAATCACACAAAATGAAAAGCCCCGGAGGGTGGTTTTATTTCATAGTGGCAAAACTGGTGGGGCTGGTTGGTCACACATTGCTATCTAGAGGGAAAAAAAAAGAGTGGCTTTAGGGAGGCAATGGCTTTTGGCTTTTGGCTTTTGGCTTGCCTCGTGTGGCTTATGTAGCCGGCTCTTGATGAGTCGCAGGTTTGACCGATCAGCTTGTGATGGTTGTAGCCTTCTAGAAGGCCTCCTCCACTGCTGGCTTCCAAGTCACCTTCTCTGGCTGCTCGTTCCTGGTCAGACCTGTCAGGGAGGCAGCTGAAGAGGAGAAGTTGGGGATGAAACAGTGATAGTACCCCGCCAACCCCAAAAAAACCTGTACCTGGGTCTTGGTGAGGGGCCTCAGGACCACTTCCACCTTCTTCTTCTTCTGGGGCCGTATGAGGCCCATACCAACCTGGAAACCCAGATACTTTGCTTCCGAGACCGCAAGATAGCATGAAAGCACCCTCCGCAGAAGCTCCAGATGGTTTTCCCATGCCTCGGAATGGAGATAGACTGCAGCATAGGCCTGGCCGCAACTCTAAGACCTCATTGAGTCGATGGAAGTCATTACAGAAGCCGAGGATAACACCCGCCCGATTGAGCTAGACCATGGGTTGTGTGATGATTGGATTACCCCCAACTTCAGCATCTGTTGGACCTCGTCCTCAATAGATGGGCAACAAGCCTCGAAGACACGGGAGGGCCGCTGCCGGACAATGACTCCTGGGGCCGTCTGGAGGAGCTTGAAGGGGGGTGAAGCCAGTTGAGGCCTGCGGGACTTTCCAAATCCCAAACAAGACGTACGGTAGCATAAGGTCTCCGTCGCGCCTGTCCTCTGTGACCACCCATCTCAACATCTGTTTCAGGGTCTGATTGAAGCAGAACCTGAATCAGACCCTGAAACAGATGTTGAGATGGTAGACAGTGCTCCTGGCTTGACAGAACTGCTTTACGTCTGGGTGGTGTTAGCTGGTCCGAGGTGTCCCCCCATGAGGTGCAAGTTCACCAACTCCAGGACGGTCTCCGTCTTCGAATGTGGCACCACCAACAATAAATTTTCTTCCCCCCTTCTCTGAGCAACAATAGAGCAGGCGTTTAAAACAAAAATTCCACAAAAATTTTGATGAGCACAACTGTTTTCAACATTGATAATAATCAGAAATGTTCTGTGAGCAGTAAATCAGTATATTAGTATGAAAATTCAGCTGTGCTTCACAGAAATAAATTACATTTTAACAGATACTCACACAGAAAATACTCCAGTTGTTTTAAATTGTAATAATATTTCACAATATTAATATTATGATGTATTTAAGATGCAAACTTCCTTTAAAAATACAAAAACATGCACACAAAATAATTTATCATTCCAAATATTTGACCAGTGGTGTATTTCTTTTGTTTCCTGTTTTCTATTATTAAGTCATACAAAGCCTCCACTATTGCTCATTTACATCATTCTAAAAATATTTGTAAAAATCCTTATCCGAGAGTACAAACAACTAGAAAGTAATAGAATGTCAAAAGATCAAAAGTTCCCGTTTCTATTGACAGGCTTTCTTCCAACTCTTGGTCCGGCTTGGGTCAACATGTACGGCTCCACACGCAGCTACACGCTGATGGACGAGTACCAGGACCTGAATGAAGGGCTAGGAGAAGGGGTGTCGTTCAGGGCCCGGCTGCTGATCAGTATGTCCGTGGAGATACTGGACACCTCTTCTCCTGAAGTATTGAGCTCCACTGAGGTGCAGGTGGAGGGGATACCCAACATCTCAGATGTAAGCGATCCATAGACTGGGAGGGGTTTGACTGGCCAATTACAGTGAATAATTAATTAGGGTCTTTATTTATCTGCCCTACATTATTCATTTAGCAGCAATAATCATGGTCGTTCTTTGTCTGCAAGATAATCATCTACACAGTCAGAGCCAAAGTTAGGCTTCATTCTGCATGTGACTTGCTGTTAAAAATTAATCAGTTTGAACTATTTTGAATTGTTTATGAGCACAGTGACATCATTTTTGTCTAATCTTAGTACAACCCTCATACAATAAAAAATTAAAATAAAACAAATTTGCTAGTAAATATCTCAATTAATTACAAAGAAAGGGCATTTTTAAATTTTAAAGGAGATAGACTACAGTGAAACTTTCTTGTAAAGCATACTCAGAAACCTTTTTATTCATAAGTATATTCACAAAACATGATCTGATCAATTGTTTGTTGCTTATATCTAGAATGCCACGGGAAAAATTGAAGAGTTCTTTCTCTTTGGATGTTTTCTTGAAGCCACTATGATTGACAGGAAGATTGGAGACAAACCCATCAACTTTGAGGTTACAATAGGTAAAATCTATAGTAGACTAGTTATCAGTCTTTACATTGAAGTCAGAGTTGTTCGTCATACACAACACTACTGAATTCTTTCAGACTTTCAAAGAAATTTATATTATGTCTGTGAGCGTACTTTTTTAATAATGCATTTTCATATCACACTGGTTTTATACCTACATAAAGTATATGAGCAAATACTTGAAACACTACAGTAGATGATATTAATAAACAGTGTTTCTAATTTCTAATGACTCAATATAATATCCAATTTTTACATGCGAGGACCATTAACTGGCTTTAAAGAAATAAGAAATGATGCACTTCACTTCTGTGCAAGTGATACCTTCCTAAAGATACCTACATCATTAAACTATCCTCTCAAATCAAGGAAACTATGGCAGTGAAGTCGATACTCCAACCAAACCAAAAACGAAGAAAAAGAAGGGTGGCGATGGTGACGACGAGGAGTCTGAGCTCATTCATGGCTCTAGTGACGAGGAGGTGGATGATAGTGGAGATATGACATCAGTTTCCACCACTCCTCCAATGAAGCCAGTCATCACTGACAGGTTCAGTTACTCACCATGACCCAAAACCCCTTCAGTTTTTTGCATTGTGGTGCAAAATCATGTGAAATGGTTTAATGTTCTGCAGAAACTATTTCCACCTCCCGTACTTTGAGAGGAAGCCCTGCATCTATATCAAGAGCTGGTGGCAGGACCAAAGAAGACGGCTTTATAACGCTAACATCATGGACAGTATTGCAGATAAACTGGTAATAAATCATAACAATTAGAATCTGAAACAGTTATCTTTTTACCATTCTATTCACATGCTTATATTTGTTTCAGCCAAAAACATAAAAACAAAAACACTAAAGTGTTCATTTTGAATGCTTTCTTTTTGCATCTCAGAAGGAAGTTTTGCATTTAGTGTCTTGCTTTAATCGTTTCAATAAGAATCCTGATTAGAGTTAATCTGTGAAAATACATCTATACATTGACATCGCAGCCTGTGTTCTTCATCATTTTATAGGAAGAGGGGTTGAACGATGTGCAGGAGATCATTAAAACAGAAAAAGCCTACCCCGAGCGCAGACTCAGAGGAGTCCTGGAGGAACTCAGCAATGGCTGCAGGTTTGTATTTATGTTATTCTGCATATCTTGAGCCAGTTGACTTTGAGTTTTTAAAGAACCACTTGACTTGTAGTATATGTGGCGGTTAATAAAGCAGGATTTCTTAATAGCTCAGAATTGTAACAAAATTAAGAAAGAAAATAAAAGAATTTGTTTCCTGAGAGCGACTTCTATATTTTCACAAATCTCCATTCAACTATCTCTTTTAGTACCTTTGTAACTTTGGCAAGCAATGATCAGAATCAGGCTGGGAAGACTAAACTGGACCGGGAGAGGCTGAAATTGTGCATGCAAGAATTGGTAAAAGCAGCTACTAATACGTAATAGTAATAATAATAGTAATGATAAAATATGATTCTGGTGGCCTAGTTTTATGTCTGTTGCTAAAGCCTGTAATTTCTTCTTTTTTTCAGGAAAACATGGGCCAGCAAGCAAAGAATATGCGATCCCAAGTAAAGAAAAGCAATGTGAAAGACAAAATAAAACTGGCACAAAACTTCCTCCACAAGCTGAGATTCTTTTCTGATGAGGTAGTGCACAAAAGCTAAAATAAATATATACCAGGTTACGAGGCCATGTGTTTGTATCACTGTAAAAATATTCAGTGGGTTTGAAGATTTTTTTGTTTTTCATCATAGCCTCAGCATAGTGTCCCAGATATTTACATATGGATGATAAGCAACAACAAACGGATTGCATATGCCCGCGTTCCCTCCAAAGACATCCTCTTCTCTTCTGTGGACGAAGAAACTGGAAAGGACTGTGGGAAAGTCCAGACCATCTTTTTCAAGGTTAGGATGAATATATTTTAACACAAATTTCTTCATGAATCTGCCACAATGTGACAAAAGAAATTATTAAATGATGGAGTGGAATGACTTGGTTATGCATGTAACGCTTGTTCCCAGAAGAAGTGAACAGAGATGTTACATCAACTGACAGGATCCCTGTGAAAAGAGCCACTGAACTGAAGTATCCACTGCCATCTCATGTTTTAACCTGCACAGTGCCTCTCTGTGAGCCAGATAGTCTTTCATACCAAGAATGGGATCGAAAGAAAAATAAGTAGATATAGACACCACAGGAGGATGCCCCTAAAGCAGACTAGGATGGTTGCAAAGATGTGTTTGATGGAGTCCTAAATATGGTTATTGATAAGGCCAGCAACTAAGAAAGCAAACACTGTCGGTGTCCCACATCTTAGCAAGGTAGAGACAAAGATGCCACTCCTGGATCACTAAGGTGGCCATCACTGGCCCACACTGTGACCTTAGTTGCTTGTAGAGTTGGTCATTGTGCATGGTTCTTGCATAAACCCCAGCTCAGGACCACCCCTGTGCTACGCTACAGCTTTGGTGGGTGGCCATCACGTGCAGAGCCTCTGCTTTTGTAGTGACGCTGTGAAGCTTTATCAGTCAAAGGCTGACATCAACTTAAAGACCTTGGTTGGGAAACATGAACAAACCCTCCAGATGGCTGTGCTTTTTGGGCATAAATGCACTGTAATAACACGCTCTGCATAGGAGATCTTCACATAATCCTTGACAACCCTGCCATAGAGGGTAGTGAGGGAGCAGGACGTAGAAAAGTGGCATTTGGGAGTAAAAGGTACTGGGATGGAGCATGGTTAAGTTTCTAAACCTGCTCCAGATTGAAGAGACTTCCACTCAAGCTTGATGTTTGTGGCTGCTAGGGAAAGTATGGCCATCAACTCTGACTTTGAAGCAGCCTCAGAAGAGGGAAAGTCAGAGGACTCTATTCCTCCTTGGATGACACGATTGACACCTGGTCAAAATCAATTAATCAATCAGTCACCTGTATTTATATAGCGCTTTTAACAATACATATTGTGTCAAAGCACTGAACAGTATTCAATTTGGATGGATTTGGGTGTAATGTATAACAAGATAAAACTGTTTCATTATTGACATCAGACGTTTTGTCTAGATCAACTCAGTTTCAATAGGATCTCTGTAATCAAATTGACAATAATCACTGGAATTTAAGATTAAAAATCAGATTAAACATTGAGCTACAGTGAAATTTAAACGCTGTCCTAATAAATTGAAGTGAACATGAAAGTGCAAATAAAAGACTTACCTTCACCCACACTGCTTGATTCTGTCGGATTACAGTGGGTGGTCCAACGGGAGCTCAATAGCTCAAGGATCAAATTATAAAAACTGTTGGACACATCCCACAAACCCACACAGAGTTCAGGTGCCGGACAAGAAAATCAAAATATAACAAAAGAACAAACGTATTGTCCGCACACTGCTCTCACTGCTCCAAAAAATGATATAATATTGCAACGTTTCCAATAAGGATACGAATAACTTACATACAACTTACATACAAAGGTATCATACAGCTTCAGAAGACTTTGATATAGAGCACACTTGCAACAATTCTTCGTATAGCTCTATAGCACACCACATCGAGCAGAAACGGCATTTTCAAATGTGTACATCTACTACATCATACTGATGGGATTAAATGCCACTATTTAACGGGTAAATGAAATTTATCAGAGACCAAAATTCAACACACACACACACACTCGATCTGGGAGGAGTGCCCTCTGGTGGCTGTCATGGACACTCCCGCTGATGGCTGTGAGAGATCTGCCTCAGACAGCAGAAAAGAGGGGTTTCCACCACAATGAGTGAGATGCAGCATTAGAAAAAAATGTGTATGCACACTGTATATACCTTTGTGTGAGGGGGGCGTTTTTAGATGTCTACTTGATATACTAATCTACTTTCATTTCCTATTTTTTTTCTTACCTTTTTAGCTCCCTGGAAAGAAAAGCTTTGGACCTGCAGGTTGGACCGTTCAGGCTAAAACTGAGCTGTATCTGTGGCTCGGCTTGAACAAGCAGCGTAAGGACTACTTGAGTGGCCTACCGAATGGGTTTGAAGAGAACAAGGCAATAAAAGGACCCGGGATACTGTCCACACCCCCCATCAGCCTGATGTACACCAGTAAGATACCCAAGAACTTATATAAGAGACCTCATATTGCCGTGTAATAGTAGGTGATAATAACGCTTGTATTGTATGCTAACAGTGAAGCAGATCTTCCAGCTGAGGGTTCACATGTATCAGGCTCGTAGCCTGTTTGCAGCCGACAGCACAGGCCTGTCAGACCCTTTTGCCAGGGTATTTTTTTCCACCCACAGCCAGGTCACAGAGGTGAGATAAAAGCTCACTACTGACATTTGACAGAATATGACAAAATATGAATGTAATGATGTTATATATAAAAAATATTCCTATAATACATTGTATAAATTGGGGCATTCTGTGAAATTGAGTCTTCTTCAACTAGTGAAAGTAAAGTTATAGGTCATTTCAAATATGGTTATTATTAATTTATTTAGATTTAACTATTAATACACTACCTATATACCATATATATATATAGACTAAACATTCAATAGAGCTAAACTAAAATTGTAGATTGGTGTTGCTTTACTACTTAAGCAGTGGAGCAGTGAACTGTCTGAGATGTAATGTAGTCCACGTCACATCGAATATACTGTATAAAGAAGTTAGAAGGAAAGCTTAATAAGCTGATTATTTCCTCTCAGGTCCTGAATGAGACGTTGTGTCCTACGTGGGATCAGCTGATGGTGTTTGATAATGTGGAGCTCTATGGTGAGGCTGGTGAACTGAGAGATGATCCTCCTATAATCGTCATCGAGATCTATGATCAGGACACTGTTGTGAGTGCCGATGCATTTTGCCTTTCGTGCTTCACCTGCTTAAATGCGACTCAATTAAATGCATCTCATTTCGCTTCTCAAGGGAAAAGCTGATTTCATGGGTAGGACATTCGCTAAACCTATAACCAAGATGTCAGACGAGCATTATGGGCCACCACGCTTCCCTCCTCAACTAGAGTACTACCAGATCTACCGGGGAAACTGCACCGCAGGAGAAATGCTGGCGGCCTTTGAACTGCTGCAGGTGACTCTGACAGGAACCCAAACCTGTTTAAAGTCTGTGCGTGTGTGTGAATACATACTGATGTACTGTGGAAATCTTTCAGATCGGACCAGGTGGAAAGGCCGACCTACCCCCAATAGATGGACCTTCTGATATCGATCGTGGTCCAATCCTGCCTGTTCCTATTGGCATAAGACCTGTCTTGAGTAAATACCGAATTGAGGTGAGTTGCTCTCAGTAGAACAGCTACAGGGCGATCTAAGATCTGCTGATGACCTACAATCCTAAATATCATGGTTCTTTGTTGGCAGCAATGGTTTCATGAATATCAATGGAACATCTCAATGTCACCACACGTTTCTTCAGATTATTAAACGCCAAGAAAAAAAGAGGTTATGATATAAGAGCTTTTGATTGAAAGTTTTTGTGGGTAACCAAAATATTCTTTTATTACAATCCCCTCACCCAATGCATTTTAATATTATTTTACATTTATTGTACTTTTTAAAATGGTAATGTAGAGTGGCATGCAGCCATCATAAGACAGTAAAACGTATAAGACAATTGAGAGTTGCATGATGTATGCCAGGGTTTGCCTCTATACAGCGAAAAATGAATCTCATGAAATGATGAAAACATTGGCGCAGGTTCTGTTCTGGGGCCTGAGGGACCTGAAGCGAGTGAACCTGGCCCAGGTTGACCGTCCTCGCGTGGACATCGAGTGTGCAGGGAAAGGTGTTCAGTCAGCGCTGATTCAGAACTACAAGAAAAACCCCAACTTCAGCACTCTGGTCAAGTGGTTTGAAGTGGTGAGTTTCTGCACGTTTGTAACTCAAGGCATTTTCAAAATGATGTTGGTTTGACGATGTTCGTGATTCCTCACCAGGACCTGCCTGAAAACGAGCTCCTCCACCCTCCTCTGAACATCCGTGTGGTGGACTGCCGGGCGTTTGGTCGTTACACGCTAGTCGGATCCCATGCCGTCACATCTCTACGCAAATTCATTTACAGGCCATCAGACAAGAGCGTCAATAATTGGTCTGCCATGGGTGTGTATGCAGAGATAGAAGCTGTATCTTCAGTTGATAAGCTTTTACTGGTTGTCTTATAGAATCTGAGAACTAAGATAATTTCAGTAATAACAATAACGCTACTTTTTTTAAATTATAATGGAAATAAAAACATATATATTTGAACCTCATTAAAGAATAAACATTCTTTCCCATTTTTTTTTATCAAGGACTACTCAAACAATTACATAAATATATGAATCAGCATCAACACTGATTATGTTTAAACCCATTAAAAGTTGGAAATATTCTTTATTCTCCCCTATACTAACATATCTGTTCCTCTACAGAGGAGGTTGTGATCCACACAGAGCCAGAACCGCCTGTGAAGAAGATTGAGACAGTGGTCAAACTCGACTCGGTAAGAAACGCTACGAAATACTTGAAATATGTCTGTTAACTGCATCAGTCCAACAGAATTAAAAGAATGTCATCAGGTTTTCTGAACGTTTGACTGAATGTGTTTCAGGCGTCCGACGCTGTGGTTAAAGTCGACATGGTACGTACCTGCACACAGATGTCAGATCTGTTTCGTTCTTATGTTCAGTGCCTGTAAACTTTATCACTTTGGCATTCACAAACGCAATAGTTTTACGTGTGAAAATGAACATTGTGACAGCCAGATGATGAGAAAGGTGGGAAGGGGAAAAAGAAGCGTAAGAAGGGGGAAGAGGTGGAAGAGGAGGAGCTGGATGAAAGCATGCTGGACTGGTGGTCCAAATACTTTGCATCGATTGAAACAATGAAGGAGGTAAGAGCTGTACCAGAAGATGCCTTCAAAATGATGCATGAGTCAGGTTTTTGATTAGACTGTTTATGAACCGTTCAGATCATTAAAGCGCAAGAGGCAGAAGCTGAGGAGAAGGAAGATTTTGAGTCTGGAGATGGTAAGTCAACACGTTCGATTTAAAATATGCAAACGATTAATCAGATAGGAGTTATGCGTGCGCAACTAAAAATAGGTTTGTAAGGGGACTTTGTGAAAGCTAATACTTTGATAGTGGCATATGGCATATAATTAAATGCATAAGACGTTCGTTATGTAATTCCAAAGTAACTGAAAGTATATTAATAATCCCGTTCAGAAGTTTGTATACCCTCGATTCTTTGCCCTGATTGCAAAACATGTTTCTAATGCTTTTTTTGATATGACAGGGACCAGGAAGAAGAGAGGAAAAGGAAACAAGAACAAAGCCATGCCTGGCGAGGGAGTACCAGAGAAGAAGAAGCAGAAAATCGAAGAGCTGAAGGTACATTTGTGGTTGAAAGTGTCTTCATCTTCATGTCGTTCAAGATCAGGATGAGTTTGTTTCTTCATCAGGTTCGTAGAAATCTCTGCATCAGGGTCTCAGTAATAGATGCTCTGCAGTGAATGGGTGCCGTCAGAATGAGAGTCCAAACACATGATAAAAACACCACAATAATCCACAGCGCTCCGGTCCATCAGTTAATGTCTTGAGGAGTGAAAAGAAACAAATCCATCAAGATGTTTTTAATTATCATAATCCATAATAAGACTTCTGTGCACATAAGACGAATTTTCCACTGGTGGAAGATTTAATATGGATTATGGAAATTTTTTAGTTAAATATCCTTTATCTTGTCCAGATATTATCTGATGGGCCGGAGCGCTGTGGATTATTGTGGTGTTTTTATCATGTGTTTGGACGCTCATTCTGACGGCACCCATTCACTGCAGAGATACTGATGCAGAGACACATTTCTACAAACCTGATGAAGAAACAAACTGTGGCAGAAACTTTGGCCACAGCATCTTTCCTGTTTCCTTTGTGTGAATGGGGTGGAGTGTTTTGATTAACGATGAAAGGAAGCAGGATTCAGGGAATTGTGTCGCGTCTGAGAGAAACTGCTTCATCAGTAAGGTTTGCAGTCCTGAGAGTGAATGGATTACTGTGTGAAGCGGAAAGACTGTTGCTTCCTCTGAGCATCTCTTCACAATTATGTGTCAAATATGAGTTTACACGGAAAACCAATGGCTCGATGGCTTGAGAACGAGAACATTTTCATTGTTTGGCGAAAAATTCTAAGCAAAAGTCCATTTTAAAAGGAAATGCCTGGATGAAACTTTTGTCTGTTTGGAGAGCGTAAAGTCTTGGGATGTAAAAGAACGTGGGAAATCTGTTTTTTTTCCCCAGATGTACAACAGAGAGCTTGAATATGAGTTTGACACCTTTGAAGATTGGCTTCACACTTTCAACCTTTATCGAGGAAAGTGTTCAGATGATGCTGATGTTGAGCAGAACGCAGCTGATGAAGACAGACTCATTGGCAAATTCAAG
The DNA here is from genome assembly GCF_018831695.1 of Puntigrus tetrazona. Lineage (NCBI taxonomy): Eukaryota > Metazoa > Chordata > Actinopteri > Cypriniformes > Cyprinidae > Puntigrus > Puntigrus tetrazona. Next base: position 17,989,435 of record NC_056715.1, on the reverse strand, counting down.
GTTTGTTGTCACTCATCTTTTCTCTTGCTTTTAACTTGCTGTTACTCCATAAACTCAATTGGACAAATCTTACTCTTGCTTTATAATTACTGTTGTATATCAAACAAATATAAGTCTCCAAATTTATATCAATATAAATATAATTTAGTGAAATGTGTCTTTTCAGGTTTTGATGATAATTTTAACATTTTGTAAGATGTAAACATTCTACCATAGCAGTAATGTGCTTTAGACTTAACACATTCAGCACTTTAGAGGTCTGATCTTTGAGTTTGTATCTATTTTAGGGATCCATGTGCATCTACAAAGTCCCGGTATCCGACGACGTGTCCAGAGAAATGGGCTTTGATTCAAACATGGGCATGTTCCAGAACATCCCGCACAACGACCCCATTAACGTCCTCGTGCGAGTCTATGTGGTCCGGGTATGTACTAAACACCACAGAGAAGTGACTTGAGTTTTTCCTGATGGTCTTTTGAACAAATGGGTGGCTTTGTCTCAGGCAACAGAACTGCATCCGGCAGACATCAATGGGAAGGCCGACCCATACATCTCCATCAAGCTCGGGAAGACAGAGATCAAGGACAAAGAGAACTACATCTCGAAACAACTCAACCCTGTGTTCGGAAAGTCAGTACATTAACACTTGCATTTAACACGTGCTTCTCTTTCATCGCTCGGTTAATATTAACTCCGAACTCCCAGGTCTTTTGATATCGAGGCGACGCTCCCGATGGATTCCACCCTCACCGTGTCCATCTACGACTGGGATTTGGTGGGAACCGATGACCTGATTGGGGAGACAAAGATCGACTTGGAGAACCGTTTCTTCAGCAAACACAGGGCAACATGTGGTCTCAGCGCCAACTACGCAATGTGTGTAATACCACCTGATGACTAACTGATAACAAACCCCCATCAGCTAGTATATATATATATATATATATATATATATATATATATATATATATATATATATACATACACATATACAAATACATATATATATATATATATATATATATATATATATATAAATATTTAGCATTTTTATTAGGATAACAATGTTTTGTAACTATGTATTCTTTTTTTCGTAGTTTCGTTATTTTATTATTTCAGGTTAATGCCTTCATTGGCAACAGTTTTTTTATGTTTTATATGCATTTTATTTATATAATTGACATTTCTTTTTTTTTTTAATTCAACAACATTTTTATTTAGCGTTGACATCCTAAAATAAACTAAACTAAAATATGAATTAATATAAATATATAATTAAAAAAATTTATACAATGGCAAAGCACACAACAAAATGATTTTTAACTAAATCTGCAATAAATCTTAAATGTAATAGAAATGGAAAAATGTCATGATGTGGGCTAACTAGAAGTAACAATATCACGTCTTGTGAAACTTTAAAAATGTTCTGACTGGCGCAATTAATCAATTTAGTGTGTCCTTGCTAAATACAAATTTATTTAAAAAAATCTTTGTATTCCATAATTCCATTCAAAAGCGGCACAGCTGTTTATTACATATATAAGTATACTATATTAGTATAAAGCGTTGGCTAGAAGTAACTAGAAGTAGCAATACTGCTGTTACATGCTTTCAGAAAGGGATGGCTGGATAAAGCGCTACTTACTGTTTTCCTTTAGTCACGGCTATAACGTGTGGAGGGACCCAATGAAGCCAACGCAAATCCTTGCCAAACTCTGCAAAGATGGAAAAATGGATCCGCCCCAGTACGGCCCGGGGGGAAAAGTGAAAGTGGCGAACAGAGTTTACACAGGACTGACTGAAATCGAGGATGAAAATGGTACTCACGCTTTCAAAAAAGCAAGAAATACGCATTATTCTGCACAGTGCATTGATTGCTTCGAATGTGCTTCATGCATTCGTCGAGTTCACTTACGAGCTCATAAAAACAAACGCGCATGCTTTTCTTTCTGCTAGGCTTGAAGAAACAGACAGATGAGCACCTGGCTCTTGCTGTGCTAAACCGCTGGGAAGACATGCCACGGATCGGCTGCAAACTGGTCTCGGAGCACGTGGAGACGAGGCCTCTCCTGAACCCAGATAAACCTGGGATGGAGCAGGTCAGGAACAACGTCCTAAACTGCTCATGAAATGCTGTTAACGAGCCGTTAATCAACGTGAGTGCTTCTGATGCAGGGAAGGATTGAGCTGTGGGTGGACATGTTCCCGAAGGATATGGCTGCGCCGGGACCCGCTCTCGATATTTCACCAAGGAAACCAAAGAAGTAGGAAGCACTCGGTGAAATTGTTCAGCAAAACGCAGATGAATGTTTTACGTTCTCGTAAGTATGTTTTGGTCTTTGACAGGTTTGAGCTCAGGGTGATCGTGTGGAACACAGACGAAGTCGTTCTGGAAGATGATGACATTTTCACAGGGGAAAAATCCAGTGACATATTTGTGAGAGGGTATGGAATCTTTTTCATTCAGATCTCTTGTATATATTCAGTGCTGGGTAGTTACTGATTACATGCAATCTAGATCACATAATTCGATTTTTAATTACAGGTACAGGTAGGTGCATCCATTCAGATGGACTGAAAAATAAAATCCTAATAATATCATCATAAATTATAGTAATGCCACCTTTTATAGTCTGTAACAGTAACACCGTCGCATTGGGGTATATTTTCACATCTAGGTGGTAAAATAAGTACTTTGTACTACTGTCTGTTCAAAATAAATCGAATAAACCGAAATCATATCGAACAGTGACGCCTGTACTGAGGTCGGTACCGAACCGTGACATCTGTGTATTGTGGCACCCCTAATATATATATATATATATATTAAAAAAATCACTATGTAACTTCATTATGACTACCAACAGATGGCTGAAAGGCCAACAAGAAGATAAGCAGGACACAGATGTCCACTATCACTCGCTGACCGGAGAGGGCAATTTCAACTGGCGCTTCGTCTACCCTTTCGACTACCTGCAGGCCGAGGAGAAAATCGTCATCTCAAAGAAAGAGTCCATGTTTTCTTGGGACGAGACCGAGTATAAAATTCCTGCCCGACTGAATCTGCAAGTGTGGGATGCGGATCACTTCTCCGCAGACGACTTCTTGGGTGTGCTTGTGTATATTTATGATGCAAAGACATTTTACATCCTTGACGACCATCTTTAATGCCGGAACACGTGTGTTTGGTTTTTCTTTCAGGTGCAATTGAACTAGACCTGAACCGATTTCCTCGTGGTGCAAAGACAGCGAAGCAGTGCTCCATTGACATGGTGCTCAATGAGCAAGACATGCCCATGGTCAACATCTTCAAACAGAAGAGAATTAAAGGCTGGTGGCCATTTGTGGCCCGAGATGAAAATGATGAGATGGAAATTACAGTAAGTGACCTGCAAATCAATATACTAATAATGTACAATTAGTACCTTTTATTGTTACTATTATGCAGGATTTTCTTTTATCTTTTGAAACCGGTGATTTTTTTCACAATGTCTGAAATGCTTTTTGGACATGTTTTGTTGTTTGTCAGTTGTCACGTTTTACAGTAAATTAAAATTTAAATCGGAATCCTTATAGAAATTAAATAATCCCAATAAAACATATGTTCATTTAGCTTGACTAAATGTAATAAAATCATAAATCTTAAATCATCCTAAAAACATCTTTAACATCTTTGTTTGGCGTCATGTCATCAAATCGGTTGATATGATAAAAACGTTTTGTCTATCTACACAAAAAGAATTTGAAATGGTATAAAGGAAATCAAATTAGCAGACAGGAAATTCAGTTGGTTCTCGACGTAATCTATTAAGATCATTCTCAGGACATTAAGCAAAGTTAATTAAAAGCAATTAGCTTTTTAAAAATAAATTTCATTATTTTGACCACTTTTGGTCACATGGTGGCACTGCCCCTAAATTTTTCAGGTACCTTTAGGACATGGTTCTGATGATTCATTTAGAGCTAATGAATCAGTCATTTACAGTCAAATCGGTGCAAAGTATGACATTTAAAAGGATAAATATTTGGACCCCGCTGCGACTCCTGCAGTGTGAAATGTATTTTGCCTTAACTGACATCGGTGACAACCTCCGACCAATGAGAGAGCAAGATAAAGGGCAAGTAGAGAGTAGTCTGAGATTCTTCTGAGGAAGTATTGTGCACTATTGTGTGACCTTCACTCACCAAGTCATTATGTAATGCGCAAACAACAGATGTAGTGTAAAAGATATACCATGAGCAACTAAACTGCGGCCGCTCAAACAAACGTAAACCGCCCATAAGCAGATCTAGACAGGTGGTGCTGGGGAGCAGGAGGGAGTTTTCACATAAAAGTGATGTGAACACACTCGCAGCGAATTCAAAGACTATTTCAATGGAAATATTCAGGCTATGCATTTTAGTGCTACAGTGTAAATACTAGGGGTGGGAGTTTTTCTCTCTTCAACGATTTTAGTATTGATCCTGAGCTTCACAGACTTTGCGCTGCATGTTGCTTGACAGTGTGTGCTTCCACCCGCCGTGTCTTACTTTAGACACGCTTTCATTCATGCCGTTTGGAATGCAATGCCATTTGATGCACTGACAGACTTTCAAATGCGCTTTTTGTGTTTGTTTGTCCTGTAGCCATGTGCATTAATATTGAAATGCGAAGCATCGTGATATTGAGTTGATAATGAAAAATGTAACTGAAGTGAATTATGGACCATAATTCTCCCCCCTACTTATAAAATGGCAGTACTGACACAGATATTTCAACTATAGCTAAGATGTAAAGTTGTAAAGATGTATTTGCACAGCAGAAGAATGAAAAAATGTAGATCAATAATCGTTTTGGAATCAGAAGTGCTTGAGGATTCCCAATTCTAGTAAATATGCAAATAAGTACTTTTATATTTAGATTATTTAACTACATGTAATTAGAATTAGGTTTGGTTTATCTGTAAATATGCATAATTTACTACAGAATACTACAGAAAAACCTATCTGATGTGCATCTGTTACCAATATTTCTTGTTCTTCCAAACCAAGATTATACGATTCATATAATTCTCATTCAATTAAAAAAAATTCTCCCTACCAAGCATTCAAATTTCAAATCCTACACTTCTGTAGGATACCCGACATGCTGAACAGCATCTGAAACATGACTTCCTGCGCGTCATATGGACTACAGTGATCACAATTTTTTAATTTTTCCACTGTCTTACTCTTTAAACCACAAAACGCTCATCCTAAAATATCAGCGTGCATTTGAAGCAGTTTCTCGCTCTTTTATAGGGAAAAGTGGAAGCAGAGCTTCACCTGCTGACAGGTGAGGAGGCCGAGAAGAGTCCTGTTGGTGAAGGACGCAATGAACCAGAGCCCTTGGAGAAACCAAAGTAAGAGCTATATTTGTCTTTACATCTACCTTCAGCGCTTCAATCATCTGCCGCTAACCGTCACTTTCACTAATCCTACAATTCAAGTATTCACTTCTTGAACTAAACATTTTAAATCACCATTTAAAAATCCAATTAAAATTTAATTAGAAAACATTTTATCGCCCAAAATAAATGGTAGCTTCTTGTTTTCCTGCTTCCGGCAAATATCCTGTTTAAATAGAACCTCTCCTGACATGATGCAACACGTCCCAACCTTGCATTAACGTGTACTTTCTAAAAAAAACTAAATCATCTTTAAAATTTCCACATCCCATATTCCTTCGTTCATCACTAAATCTCTGAATCCTGCTGTATTAAAGAAAACCATCATCTCAAACATCAGCCTGCTTAATCATCACGATTTCACCATTGCCTCACCCACTATACAGAAACCTTGAGAAGGTGCTGCCAATTTATTCATTTGAAGATGATCATTAGTAACTGGTTAGGAGGCCAGTTCGTACGCAAGAGTCTGGGAAACATCAGGTGAAACTGGTCTTAGGTTACTTGTCTGGTGATCAGTAGAATCTCTCAGGTTTTAAGATTTGAATCATTTGTGTTTCGTGACTTAGCTGAAGGCTTTCATAGGCAGTAAGTATGATGAAAAATGCTAGTTTTTTCATTTTTACATCCCCTGACGAGGTCAATGAATGAAAAAACTTCAAATTTGGGTAATTGGTAGAATTGTTTAATCACTTTAAACTGAGTTATATACTGAGAGATTTCTCTGCTGACGTAAACGATTATATTTGGTTATGCTCTTCACATAGACGCTATGGTAACATAGCTGAACTAGTATGTGTCCCGGGACACACATCTGAGTAAGCTAGAGAAATCCCCGACTCGTAATGATTTTGACAAAGTCCAGATTTTACCACACGTTTTTCTTTGTCCCACCAGCCGTCCTGACACAACCTTCCTGTGGTTCATCAGTCCGCTCAAAGCAATCCGCTATCTAATCTGCAACAACTACAAGTGGCTAATCATCAAAATTGTGGTGGTTCTGATGATATTAGCGATGCTGGCCTTGTTTCTGTACAGTATGCCAGGTTACATGGTGAAAAAGCTCCTAGGGGCTTGAAAAGCTTTCTCAACATCGCTAACCCAAGCGGGTGTTTCTGGAATGATCTATTTGTTTGTTGGAGAAGTCATTTGCATACTTACTGTTTTTCATCTGTGTTAAAGATAATTACTGCTTTAATTAAACGATCATAAACATACTAATAAATAGCAAAGCCCAGCTGAGAACAGTCACTGGCGATCATCAAACGCAGAAAGGAGACTTCAGCAGGTCTTTTGGAAAACGCTAGTTTTTACATTTTAAGCATTGAAAACCTTTTATCCAATCGTAGCCGTTAGTTCTTTGTGTTTCAGATAATATAAAAAAAAATCTAAAAACATGTAGTGGTCTAATTTGTCTGCATATCCAGTGCTGATGTAAAATGTTTTTTATATCAATTCATACGCTTTTTGGCTTTGCCTTAAATTACGTTTTTCTTCACTAAAAGATGTGTTATTGTGTGCTTTGGATGCAACTAATAAATCACTAAAAAAAAAAATGCATGCATTTTATTTCTTAACAGTTCATGAAAATCCTACACTTTCTGCACAAATCAAAACTCTAAAAACCAGGCTAATTGCGGATTACTGCCCTTCAACACTTCACAATAAACAGGCCCATCTAACGTTCATTTTAAAAGAAATCTAACTCACAACGGCAGCGTTCAATCTCAAAGTCACGAGTAGCACTGATTTACGTGCCAAAATTGCATGTGGTCAATAAGACGCATTTTAAATGTGTATGTGCCCGATTTTTAAAAGCTTGTTTAATGGTTTTGTCCCACCAGCCGCCCCGACATTACATTCCTGTGGTTCCTTAGCCCGCTAAAGGCAATCCGCCATCTCATCTGCAACCAGTACAAGTGGCTGGTCATCAAAATTGTGTTGGCGCTGCTGCTTCTTGCCATTGTGGCCCTGTTCCTCTACAGTATGCCTGGCTATATGGCCAAGAAACTCCTGGGGGTCTGAGAGCAGAAAACACTAGATTCAATTAGAGCTTAATATCTTGCAATAAGTTTGAAATGCATGCGTTGAAGATTATTTGTATGTCTGCATTTGCCGAAATAAAGACATCAGTTGACAGTAAACCTTATTTCCAGTCTTGTTTTTTCTTTATTAAGTTGCTGTGAATTTAGAGTTAAATTTAACTAAATAGAAGAATATCCTATTGGTTCTTGAACGTGCATCATTTTGTTCCCTATTCAACAGAACAGGCATAATGTACTGAATTCCTTTTTAGCAAATAATAAAAAAATTAAAAAAATAAATTCATATATTTCAAATGTTTACTTCTCTTCATTTTGATGGTTATAACTGACAACTAATTTTTAAAAAAAAAATCCAAATTTAGTATCTTAGAAAAGTAGAATATTGTGAACCGGTTGAATATTAAAGACACCTCGTGGCACGCTCTAATCAGCTGATTAACTCAAAACACCTGCAAAGGCTTTTAAATGGTCTCTCAGTCTAGTTCTGTAGACTCCATCACGTGGAAGATTGCTGACTTGACAGTTGTCCAACAGACGAATATTGATACCTTGCACAAGGAGGTCAAGAAACAAAAGGTCACTGCAAAAGATGCGGGCTGTGCAGAGCTCTGTGTCCAAGAACATTAATAGAGAGGTGAAGGGAAGGAAATGACGTGGTAGTGCACAAGCACTAGGGATAACCCTGGAGAGGATTGTGAAACAAAACCCATTCAAAAACGTGGTGGAGATTCACAAAGAGTGGACTGCAGCTGGAGTCAGCGCTTCAAGAAGCACTACACGCAGACGTATACAAGACATGGGTTTCAGCCGTCCATTCCTTGTGTCAAGACACTCTTGAACAACAGACAGCGTCAGAAGCTGGACTGAACTACTGCCAAGTGGTCCAAAGTTATGTTCTCTGATGAAAGGAAATTTTGCATTTCCTTTGGAAATCAGGGTCCCAGAGTCTGGAGGAAGAGAGGAGAGGCACAGAATCCAAGTCGCTTGAGGTCCAGTGTAAAGTTTCCAGTCAGTGATGGTTTGGGGTTCATGTCATCTGCTGGTGTTGGTCCACTGTGTTCTCTGAGGTCCGAGGTCAACGGAGCCGTCTACCAAGAAGTTTTAGAGCACTTCATGCATCCTGCTGCTGATCAACTTTATGGAGATGCAGATTTCATTTTCCAACAGGACTTGGCACCTGCACACAGCGTCAAAGCTACCAGCACCTGGTTTAAGGACCATGGTATCCCTGTTCTTAATCGGCCAGCAAACTCACCTGACCTTAACCCCATAGAAAACCTGTGGAGCATTGTGAAGAGGAAGATGCGATACGCCAGACCCAACAACACAGAAGAGCTGAAGGCCGCTATCAGAGGCACCTGGGCTCTCATACACCTGAGCAGCGCCACAGACTGATCCACTCCGTTCAGACTTCTCAGTTGGCCAAGATTTTTAAAAATCCTTTCTTTGCATTGGTCTTAAATATTAAAATGTTCTGATACTGAATTTGGGGTTTTCATTAGTTGTCTGTTATAATCATCACAATCAAAAGAAATTCATTCATTGATTGATATGTATATTATATTCATTCATTAGACTGGTATTTCAAATTTTTTACTTGCAGCTATATTTCACTTTTTGAACCAAATTAGTGAAATCAACTTTTTGATGATATTCCAATTATATGACCAGCACCTGTATGTCGTTTATGAAATAATGTTTGTGTGCATGCGTGTAAAACAAATTGCTAATTTATATAAAACCCTTTGTTGTGTGTGCAGCGTGATTAACTGTAGATGTAAACTGAAATGCATACATCATGACTATAGGACACTAGAGTTCGTCTTTACTAGACGTTCAATGGGATTCACCTCATAGTATCAATCTTGTCTGATCCTTGGAGTGAGCGTATGGTTCAGCTGATCTGGATTCGTCTGTTAAACTTTGACGTCACAACGGCTCGTGAAAAACCGCAGCTATTTTATGCAAGGCTGTGTGCAGTTTACTGGGGACTGACCATTTTGAAACTTACATGGTAGCTACATAACAGCTACCATGTAAAAAAAGACAGGAAATTTCAGATTTGACAATATGGGACCTTTAACCATTTCTATATAAAAAGCCTTGTTCCACTTGCGTATACATAAAAGTAATCAGCAGCACACGAAAAAGCCATTCGCATCTTTCCGGGCGACAAGATCACGACAGTGAACGGGTTTTAAGATAGAATTCAAAACCTTTATTACAAAAATAAGTTACACTCACCTCATTTTACAGTATAAAACAATTTATTTGCTGGAATGCAAAAACGTTGTTGGCCACCAACAATAGTTTAAAACTGCTCACACATCTTTTCAAAAGGTTGCAATGTTACAGCTTTATCGAGAGGGAGTTAACTGTGTACAAAACCGGTTGAATGGTTCGGTCACCTGCTTGCTATATATGGAATATAAACTGAAGCTGCAGTATCCTTTTTTTTTTAATTTTTAATTTTTTTTTTTAAACCCCCACAAAAACCAGTTCATCCCCCGCCCGCGAACGAAAGCAAGCCCGGCGAGCGCTAACATCATGATTGATTATAAAAACCTACATAATTCACTGCTCGTCGACCGGTCCAGCAGAAAAAAAAAAAAAAAAAAAAAAAAAAAAAAAAAAGGACACTGCAGGGCTTAGCAAATGCAGCGGATGCATTTGTGATGTTTAAGCCAATACAAAAGTAACATTTTATTCCAAACTATCATACAATCATACACCCAGTAACTACATAATCTGAAGAAGCGAGGCAGCTAATTCAGTTGAAAGGAGGATAAAAGCAGGGCTTGTTCCAGCTCATCATATGAGATTCGTTTGCATGCCCAGTTTCACTGTTTGCAATGTCAGAGCAGCAGCGGATTGACTATATTACATTAAGAATATCTGCTGCCCTTGTGCATATTTCATAAGAAACAAGCCCTGCTCCTATGCTTCGACGTGTCCCTATTTACAGTACAGGCAGGGTAGTTGAATCCTCTCTACTGAGGTAGTTAACCGACCCTTAAAAAGACAAGTTCTGAAAAGAACCACGTTCCTGGAATGCCTGACTTGTCCACGCGAGGCGGTTACACCAAAAACCCGCAGATGTTCTCTAGCCGAATCCAAGCGCTTTAGGTTAACATGGACATTCCCACGACAAAAGTGTAGTTAGCACAAAAATATACATCAGCATCAAGCTCCTCTGAGCCACTTCAAACGCAGGAGTAAAAAATAAAAAGGGAAAGAAGAAAAAAAAAAAAGTGCAAAACACATCTGACGTATGGGGATCCTTGAGAGTCTGAACTTCAGTTCCAGAGAGCGGCGAGTTTAGACTATATACCCGGGGGGGTGGTAGTGAGTTGGCTTATTTAGACGGGCTCCGAATGGGGGAAAACTGGGCGTCCGGGGGTTTGGACTCGAGAACTCTTAGGGTTTGTCAGGGGTGGCAGTATAGGAGATATGCTTCAATACAGGCTGGAATATCATTGGGTCTTTGAGTTTGCTTTAACCTTATGAACACTGGTAGCATCCGGTGTAACCCCATACAACAAGTCAGTCTTCATACTACCTGGTCAGGACCAGCCTCGACCCCCTTTCCCTGGTAAAACAAAAAACACGCATGCTTTATTCACACAAACACAAGCGGCGGTACAGAATCAGGTTCATGCAAGACCTTCACAACAAAAGCGCAGGAGATGGTGAAAACCCAGCTAACGTGACGAGGTTTTCAAAGAAACATGGAGCATGAGCGTGTCCAGTCGCAGGACTGATTTTGATGAAAGTGCACCTGTTGCTCTCACCGATTAAATCTTAGACAGAATATTTACAAAACAGCGACCATGAAGTTTCCCATGAGTCAGTCTCTAGACTAGCTTATGTGTGTTTTGAACAAGAAAAAACTAATAAAATGATTATTTTGAACTATTTTAAATCAGATTCAAATGCATAATCCATCAGTCAGCATTTTCATACAATAAAATAGACTTTTACTTGGATTACGTTTCACAAGAAAATATTTGAGTCCTACTTAATTTACACATTTAATTCAATGCGTGAACCTTTTAGTTCCCATATATTATTTTTTTATTTAGAGATTGCAATCTGCTAAAACGGTTGTTCTGATTAGGGAAAGGCACACATAAGCTATTTCAAAGCAATTTGTTTTGTTTTTAATTGAAATTAAAAAGGTTTTCATTTTTTGAAAACCTGAACACCAAAAACAAGAAGTTAAACAATCAACCACTAGTCATTATTTAACAAACAACACTCCAAAACTGACTTGTATATAAACACTTAAATTGTAATCAAGACCTATTTAACAATATAATAGGTTTTACTTATTAATCATCGTTGAAACATTTAAACGGGGACTGGGAAACAGACTAAAAGATGTCGGTTCAACAAAATGAAGGTCGATAAGTTACTTCATTTGTAACCCCAGACATGTTTACCTGTTGTAGTTTATCCACATTTGCACATTAAAGAGACACCAATACGGTCGAAATGGAGAAGAGCTTATTAAACGTCACCGTTTTTGGCTCTCTACGCTGGAAACTAACTACGGTGCATCACCAGCAAATACTCAAAACATAAAACCCAAAAACTACAGCCGTTTAAGCTATATCGCTCAGACCGAAGCACAGCTTGTGCTACACAGTTGAGTACTTCTCGATGAAGACACTTTGCATATGCAGAAGAAGAAAAAAAAAAAAAAAAAAAAATTATAAAATCAGTGTACATAAGTGCCGTGAATTTCCAGGAATGAAAGAGCAGAAAGTGCAAACCTTTGGTCCGTTTCGTCCACAAGGTGCCTTGCATATGTAAGCAATATGAAAAGGAGGGGAAGGAAAAAACAAAACGCCAAAACATGTATTTTGATCACTATGTCCTTAGTCAAATGTGACTTAAAATGAGTGCACACCTAGCCTAGAGCGCCTCAAAACCTCCTGCCAACACTCCAGGAGTGCTCCACCCACACATCACGTACCACTCGACATCTCTGCTGGACGCCTCCTCTGGACCCCCGACCGCCTCGGCTGGCCCCCGGACCCACACGCTGAGAGAAACCGGCCCGGCCCCTGCTGCCGGTGGAGCCGCGGCCCCTGGACAGTGTGGGGCCCCGGGCTCCTCTGCTGCCCCTTCCTCTGACGTGAGCTTGAAAGTCATCGTAGCCGTAGTAGGGGTCGTCGTAACCGCCTCTGTAGTTGTGATAGTCATAGCCGTAGTAATCGTAATAATCTTCATAGCTGTAATAGTCGTGGGGATACGAATAACCTCCTCGGGCGCCTCGTCCTCTTGCTCTCGTCGGGGGATGCATATGCGGCGGCCCGTAGTAATAATACTCGTCATACCTGAAACACATGCACATGTTTAACAACTACTCGAGAGTCTGAGTATATCAGCAAGAGATGGGTCACACCTCAAATCTGGAGAAGTGGGCGCGTGGAGAGGAGACAACGGCTAATAAAAGACCTACAAAGCCAGACATGAGGGACTTCATCGTGTGTCTTCTGGAAGTTTTCCATTGATGTACGGTTTTAGGACAGGACGATATTTGACTCGGATACAACTACCATTGACTTCCACGTAAGGAAAAAAACAAAAAAGCCATGGATGTCCCGACAGTCTGGTTACAAACTTTCTTCAAAATATCTTCCTTTGTGTTCGACAGAACAAAGAAATTCATACAGGTTTGGAACTTCCTTTAATATTGTCCAAATTAGGTTCTTAGCAATGCATATCACTATTATGTTACGGTTTTAAATATTTATAGAACGTGATCTTTATTTATACCCTAATGATTTTTGGCATAAAAGCACACATGGATTATTTTGCCCCATACAACGCATTGTTGTTTATTGCTTCAAATATATCTGTGCTGCTTATGACTGATTTGTGCTCCAGGGTCACATATAGGAGTAATGATTATTAAAACATGAGTCGAGAGAAACAGCTGGGGTCACTTTGCTATTTTGAAGGAGTCAGGCTTTTTTTGGCTCATATAGTGAGAATAGGAAAGAAAAAGGGCTTTTTTTTTTTCTGAGATGCAAAAATACGCAATTTGGTGCAGATGCTGATATTTTCACGATGGACTTCTGATGCTTGTAATGTAAACCAATGACATCTTCATATAACAGTACAGCACAGGGGTCAGCAATCTTTTAGGCAGGAAGTAACTTTTTTTGATAAACTTCATTGTTTGTAGAGAAAGACAAAAACCCCCATTAATCTCACACTCAAAATGGACATATTTAGAAAAGTAAATAGTTTGCATCACAGGACATAACTATCATTTGTCAAAACAATTGACTAGTATTATATGATTTGCAATATTCGTCTTAGCTGGTTAAACCTTTTCCTATTGCTTGCGTGTCAGTGATTATCCCTCATGTGTTATGAAAAGTTGCTGTCCCCTGATATAGCAGAAACTTAGATAATATTAATATTAGTTACTATGGGCTTGTGTTCTGTATTTTAACCATGTCGTGCTCTATTTCTCCATGTGTGTTCGTGGGGAGACAAGCTCATAAATCGCCTTACATTTGAGTTTTAGCAGCTTGTCTCTGGGCCTTTCGCTCTTTCCTCTTCTGATCAGGCGGCTTTGCAAAGACGATTTCAATTTGTTCCCCTTCCAAATCCTTCCCGTGCATTTCAGCTAGAGCCTGCAAAAAAATAAATGAAATACCGGTTAAAATCGATGCATAGATTACCGGCAACCTCTCAGATGATGCAGACAAAGCGATAATTACCTTAACAGCACTATCTCGCTCTTCAAAGTGGATGAAGGCGTAGTCTTTAAGCTTTTTAACCCTTTCCAGTTTGCCAAACTGACAGAACGTCTTCTCCAGAAGCTCTTCCGTTACGGTACTGGCCAGGTTTCTTACAAAGAGGACTTTTACCTACACAACACACGCAAAATAACCTTCACTGTAAACTTGACCATTTATAATTCAAGGCTCTGGCATCAAATCTCATACAGCGCACAGCAAACCGTTTTGCATAAAGTCAGACATTTAAAAATGTCTTCACGCTTATCATTTGCATAACAAATAAGAACAAATTGCTTTCAAATTTAAACCCATTCTCATTGCTGTAAAGCGTTCGGTGTAAAGATTTTGCAAGCGAACGAACGCACAGAAAGAGAGGAGAGTGAAAACTGACACGCTGAGATCAGAATCATGTTTTGTGTGTATTCTCGAAAGTATACCAAGATACATGTCATCAAAGAATACAACTAAAGTATGTGTACTGACCTAAACCTAGCCTAACAGTCTATTCAGAGTTAGTAGACGTGTAGTTTTAGAATTAGTAAACGTGTGGTTAGAGTTGCATGCAGTGCGTATAGTGTAATATATTAGTTGATATATGTTCTTATTAGCAACTACAGCTAATCTATGGTTTCAGTAGTGCTGCTGGCGGAAAGCGATGTACCTTAGCCATGACTTCGGGGTCGGGGTCTTCTATGGGATCGGCCCACTCTACAGTCACCACATTCCCCCAAACCTTCACCTTGCCGCTCATTAGTCTACGCCGTGCCTGGGCTGCCGTTTTATGATCCTCGTACTCTAAGAAGCAGAAGCCGCGATTCTTCTTCTTGTCATCAGGCTGATGATACAAGATGACGTCGTTTAAGCCCTCTGTTGAGATCGAGGATAGAACGTTATTTCAGGAAAACTGACGTCTGTTTTGACACGCATCCATCACAAACACATGACTCTTCGGCTAGGTCTAATAAAAAAAAACCTGACAAATTCATTCCAGACGTGCAGTTCTTCAGAATAAGGTGTAGTGACAGCATTGAGTATTAAGACAAATCGTGGGTTTTTGCGCTCGACACTGTAGCTATATTGTATGTATTCACATACGTGAGGCTCTCGAAAATGAACAACACTTACCGGTAACTTTGGCAAACTCCTCCACGATCTGCTCCTTAGTTTTGCTCTTGGGGATGGACCCCACAAACAGACGATTGTTGGCGACAGAGATGCACACACCGATGTGCTTCCCGGGACGAATTTCATTGTTGTTACACTGCAGGAAAGACTACCATCAGAACCCAAAAGACCACCGGCGGACAGAAACACGCGGACAGCCACTTACGAGTTTGACAGCTTGCTGAGCGGCCTCTTTAGTGCAGAAGGTGATGAAGGCGTATCCTCGGTTCAGTCCGCTGAGCGGGTCCATCATCAGACGCAGATCCCAGATGGGTCCGGCTTTCTCAAACAGAGGGACTAGCTCATCCTCAAAGAGATCTCTCGGGATCTTTCCCACAAAAATCTATAAAAACAAAATCAGCCGAAATACACACAGTCAATAAAAATATTTTGTCGGCGCACCCTTTACTAGCAATTAGGAGTCTGTGATATATATAAAAAAGTCTTACTGCTTTAAGACTGTTGTTTCACTATCGTTTCACTAATTTGTACTTGTTAAGAGTGTAATTACACAATTAAGCATTTAATATCAATAACAGCAAAGTGCTTACGGGTTACGGGTAGGATTTGCTTGTAATTATGCATATGTACATGCAACATGCAATAAGGACACAAAAAAGTCGGTTACTCCGGTTACAACTACATTGGTAGTTCTCTTTAGCAGTCATTAGAGTGCGAGTAGACTATGAATATCTTCTAATGCTTTATTTTGATAAGTCCACACTGACTATCAGAAACTTTAGAAGTGTTTGTCAACTTATTCTACTAACCCTAAACTTATCTTAACAGTCTAATAAAATAATAAAATGTCCCAAAATTACCTTGTTTTTTTTTTTTCATGTGCGTTTTGCCTTTTAAAGGGCAATTTTAACCTTAAACATGTTCATTCAATAAACTGAATACTGCTTGTATACTGTTAATACATTTGTGGAGTTTACATTTTTGTCGACTACTGCTTCAGCAATTAACTGACTGATTAAAACACTGACTAATTTTCCTGCAGCAGGCAACTGTCACTCATCTAAGAGTCAATATGCAAGTAAGGACACTGTGAACATGACGCTGTATGCTTTAAGTTGAAGCGTGAAGCTTCCATTATTCAGCAGCCCAATTTGGCTATTTATGCAAGCTCCAGTTGATCGTTTAAGTAAAACTGATTAAGGTGTACAACGCATTTTAACAGCAACGACTCCAGCACTAACCTCCGTGCCGACGCTGGGCTGAACTCCAGCGTGGGTCGACCCTGGAGGAGGGCCGCCATACTTGCGCTGGCCCGTCGTCACATCAAGCGTATAGCCAGTCCTCTCGAGCAAAGCCTGCGAAGCGGGAAACAGAAACCTTTGACTGCCAGACAGTTACTGGATCAACGGAAACGAAAGAAGCTATGAATAACGAACAACGCTTAGACAGGCGGATCTCATTCGACTTCAGGACCTAAAAAAAGCTGCATAGGCTTACTTTGATTTTGGCCTCATCTGGTCCTTTAGTGGAGTCTGACACTTTGGTCCCCTGCTTCTCCCTCTGCCTGTACGTCTTCATCACTCCACAGAGGAAGGCACTTTTATTCTGTTCAGAACATAAGCAACGGGTGATCAGGGTTTGCTTCTCGGTGCACGGCCGCATCAGTTTGGTCTTCTCAAACGTACCTGAACATGCGACAGGTCGCTGTCTTTGAACTGCAGGAGGACCTGCAGCGCTCCCTCCTCGTTGAACTCTTTCAGCGCTCCGATCGCTCGATCGTCCAGATCGCTGTGAGACACGAGTCCTGCACAAAAACACACACTTTACACTACATTCGTTGGATGCTATCAGACGCGCTATTAAAAGCCGATGAAACTGACGCAGTGCTTCCCTCAATTGATGTCATGTGTAATTTGACACAGTAGAGCAGAGCCATTGACTGCATCTCACAGACCCATAGCGCTTTATAAGCGTTAATCATCTAATCACGAGCAGCTGCCGTCATTGTTCCTGCATGCGCGCATTTGGCAGCATGCTTCCTCTGAAGCCAGACGAGGAGAACTAGCTGCTGGCGCTTCGATTTGTTCTTAAGGTTCAGATCAAAAGTTACGCCAAATAATAATCAGATTCCAATATTCGTGTTACTTAAACCAACACTGACTCCTTCGATATTATACGGCACGCAAGTGAGCGTTTACAAATAATAAATAAACGCCGCTTTTAATGTTTGCATGAATTACCATTAAGCATTTCATAAAGGGATTAATTTCATAAACCCAAAATGCTGCCTTTGATTTCCACAGTATGAAAGAATAAAAAATAGGTACTGTGGAAGTCAATAAGGATCAGAAACATAAAATCTAAAACTCTATCGTGTTTGGGTGGGTAACTGACAAATATAATATTTTGGACACGCGTATGCATCTATATTAGTTGTTGGGCACTATATTTGTGCCAGTAATTAGGTCAAGTTAAATACGATTAAATATGGTGCCAGCAAAGTCAAGGTCATGAGTACGATTTTCTGAGGGGGAAAAATATATACTTGAATGCATGTGAAGTCCCTTTGAACACAACGTCCGGCAAACACAAATGTTAAAAGGCACCACAAAACAAATTGCACACTACAAAACTAACGGTTGTTTACTGGCGGTGATCCTCAGAACGCATTTAACGTCCATACGACCTCCCGACTCCACTTACAGTGAAGAATCATTCTTTAGACAAGTCTACGAACACACTCAGTTTGACCCTTGACTGAACGGTCCTTTGGGAAGCCAAAAACGATATTTCCCTTTCTGCTTCAAGACCGTATTCGGAGAGCTTTATCGCAACACGCAACCGTACAAAGATGAGTAGCGTCTCACCTGCTATGTAAATCTCATCTAGTTTGACTGCAACTTGTCTAGGTAAGCCGGCGTCTAGTAGCGTCTGGAAGTGCTCTGAATGGGTAACTGCCGCTGAAGACTCCACCGGTTCATCCGTACCATTTCCATTTATATGCTCCGTGGCCATGTCTCCGGGACCTGTGCAGATGCAAGGGGCCAAATTAATCCAAAAGTGGGTCAAAGTTGAGCGACCTGGAGTCTGCCGGCGGTCTTCATCACCACGGGAGCAGACAAACGCCGCAGGACAAACTGGATTTTACTTACTGTTAGCGGCGTTTCACGATTATAAACCGTATCCGTTTACTCCATTATAACGCATTATGCATGCAGCGTTTATTAGAACACAGATAAACTGTCAAACCACCGTTTTGCCCCAAGGAACGACTTTCAAGGGAAGGGTAATTTATTACGCTGTTTGGATTTTTAAATAACAGCCATTCTTGAGAATTAAACGAGATTTAATTAAACGCGATCATTTGCAAACATCATGACCTCGAAAGAACCTCGCATGATTACATTTTACATAAACGTTTTTATTTTAGGAGAAAAAGCACATTTTTCAAATGTCATCATATATAGTTATTAGGCAAGTGAAAATATAGAAATAGTTAAATTGGTAACGGATATTATCACATTAAAATCCTAAATAAAGAAGTCACTAGTTTTTGATCTCACCATTGGAGATTATATAGGATTTTTACATAACCCTTTTGATTTATGTGAACAAGTGATGGCAGAAAAGTGCATCCTGGGTAACATTAACGTTACTTCCTCGTGTCTCACTATTCAGACAACTGCAAGGCACTCTCTGAGGCACTCTCTAAACATCGTGGTTGGTTTGAATCTCACAGCCAGCCTGACAATGAGCCAACCACTGCTTCGGGGGAGGGACCGTCTGTTTATCTGACCAATAGCAGACCAGGGAACTCTTCCAAAAAAACATGCTTGATGACAGCCATTTCTGCGATTTTGTCTGCTGATGCCACAGAAACGACTCTTCGCTTAACTGTACAGCACTTAATATCCACTTTAAAGTCACGCTGTACACATTTGCTGCTAAAAGAGCCCAAAAGAAAACGTGGAGCCCATGTACTCAATTACTCTCCCAATAGAGCTTCGATGTCACTCAAGAAAAAGTGCCTTGGTACAATGGGTCCACATGATTAATACCATAGTAATGAATGATTTCTACCAATATGCAACCACTGGCTTACAGCAATGACTCCTTTTACAAAGCAACTTACAAACGATGGGGACTGAAGTAAACAAAAGAGCAATAATAAGCAAGAGCCATGACAAATGCAGTACATACAGCTAGGGTTCATTGAATTCATTTTATTCGCTATATATAAAATGATAATAAAATGACTAAAACCCCAGGTTAAACTGAACTAATTCATCTCCACAACGTGAGAACTAAAATGTAAAAATGTATATGATTAATCAGGTTTAGATGATGGTTCGTGGTGCTAAAGCGATTAAAAACACTTTAGCAAAAAATTATTTTCCGCCCCATTATTAAATCAATTCTACTGTTAGCCCACTGTATCGGGGATTTGTGCGTAAAATGTCAAAAATAAATACAAATGCATGCAACAAAAAGAAAACAAGTGCAACAGAAAAAGAATACAGAAAGCTAGTTAGATGTTTTTTTAAATATAACAAAAGTCAGCTAAATATAATTAGGCTAGAGAGCGCTCAGACAGTTCTGTAGACATCAGCACTCCCGTCTGATCGAAATGAATAATCATATCAGGCGTTAAGACCATATTTGTAGTGCTGCAGCCGGTAGAACCGTTCAGGACGGGAGCTGTCTGAAGACAATAGCATCATGTCGTGTGTGTGTTCGCGCGTTTCATCACTCAGAGCTCCACGTGCTCCGCCGGAGGAGTCGTTCCCGCTCCGCGAGCATGTGCGCTACAGATCCTGCCCGTCTGCGGACGAAACGGCCATTTCTGCCTCAAAACCAGCGCGATTTACAAACCGCCCCCCCCATCCCGATCGCTTCAACGAACGACGCGATCGAAACGCGTTCCCCGACGGACGCGCGCCCCGGCTTCCACCGGCGGCCGGCGCGGATAAAGTGACTCGTTCTCATCGGGCCGTGTCTCTTTGTTGTGTCAGATGCTGAATGACAAGGGCACACTCGCTAGGCCACAACACATGAGCTACGTGGACAGTCTGCGCTCTAATAAAGCCCGCTCTCTGCGCCTCGGGAGTCCCTCAGAGAAACCGGACGCGTTGCCTGCCTTAAAAACAACACACGAACACTCAGACCGCAAACTTTAGTCACGGTCGGCCGTGTTAAGTTTGTTTGTTTGGCAACGTGTGTGTGTGTGTGTGTTTGTGTTAGGGGAGGAGGGGGCGACGTCGTGTTTGATCCGCCAGCAAACAACAACCACATCGTGACTTTACGCACTACTCCAGCGGTGTACGTGAACGGAAAGCCAACGATCGTCCGTGAATTCCGCCTAAACGTCCGATCCGCGGTGAGCCGAGCCGAGCCGCGCGTGTGCCGCCACAGAAGCCGGTGCGATCCCTCTCTACTCTCTAACGAAAGCCAAAGAAGCGTCGCTTCGCCGCGAACGCAACCGACTCCGCGCTCGGGAAATCTCAAGAGAACGTTCTCATACCTGTCCGTTAATATGTCGGATTGTGTTGGGATAAATCCAGAGGGAAATGTACTGAAAGAGGATAAAGTGGCCAAATCCCGCCGTGTCTGCTACCTCACTCTTTTCAATAGGTCTGATGCAAAATGGCGGCGAAACTCATGCCGCGGGAGTTTTTTTTCCGCTTCCGGTTGCACGGGGTTTCTCACGCAGCCATTGGAGGGCTCGCGTTACACCGACTGCGTCCCGCATGGCGCGCTGTCTCGCTGCGTACTGACTGCTGCGCTGCATGCTGCTCACTGCGTACTGCGTACTTGACACATGTTTAACAACGTAGTGCGGTTACAATGGGTTTCTAGCGCTTCAAAAAAGTGTCCCAAATCGCGTACTTATGCACTATACACACTAACAGTGTGAGTGTGCTAGCTAGTGTGCTCACGCTTCAATTTCAAAAAGAAAAAGTGCACTTGAATTCATACGGCGCGCTTAAATATCTGAAAAAAGACAGCTGCGTCACAAATGACGTGCTTACGTACTTACGCAAGTTTATTTTGTCATTATAAATTAAAGTTAGCCCCTCACTCTTTTTACAGCCGCGTGAACAGAAGTTGTTGTTGGTTATTTGAGCGCATCTTTATTCAGTGTCTGCTCTACTTATTCAGAAAAAAAACTGTTTTACATAAAAACCCGAATGTTATACAAACCTATAACAATTAAACAGGGTGCTAAATAAGACAAATATAATTTCTGTATTTAATCCCATTTGATCAACTAATGTCTTTGCTGCTGATCCAGTCGTGTTTTGTTATTTCTAAACAGTGTTAAACTTTATTCTCCTGAGTCATATTCTTCACGCAGTTTGTTGAGCTGCTTCCTACTTCTGGATTGAACTGATACCGGGCGAGTTTTATGGTGTAGGTTTATTTTTAATTGACTGACTGGATCGTATTTATATAACACAGCGAGGACCAACCCGCCCGATAACATACAAAACAAGCGCTACATTAATAAAAGAACACAGAAACTTTAATTAGAATGAATGTACTTTCAAGCACGCATTTTCGAGGTGTGTTTTTCGTTGCGTGTGCACGGTTCGACCACTAGATGCCGCCAGACTCCTCTCCACTCCGGTCCCCTGGCTTAAAGAGAAAAGCCGCGGGGTACTTCTGGCCTAACCCTAGCCACACCGGACCTCTCCATTTAACACCCAGTGTATGCATACTACACATAAGCAGCCACTCTTATGCATTGCATAACATTTCTTTAAGAATCCCAGAAGTCCGTTTCTCTGCTGTCCTTTGACAGATAGGCTTATTAAAGCAAGAACGTATAGTGCAGTATATTGACTCTGTTTGATGTGGAACTGTTACGTAATATGATAACAACACTATTTTCCTAAGAGGTTTCATCCTGTGAAGTAGCTGCACTGGTATTTAATCACAGCGTGCTATAATCTACAATAATCACCCGCCAGTGAGCGAGAGCAGCCTGTTGTGTAACTTGAGTCACTTTTAGCAGCAGCGTGGCTGAATAACCTGACCCTGTCCAGTATCTGCTTACCAAAACATTTCTGCCTCTTTCTACATCATTCCACCGGGCGACTAGTGAGCTACACAACTATGGATGATAATTAAATCGACATAAATATATTAATTAACAAGCATCACAACACTGTACCACGAACACACATGTATTTTAAAAAATGGCATATTCATGAATGAACATTACATTAAGATCTCAAAACATGAACCTTACTTTTAAAGACACATTAAATGCATTTCATGAGCTGCAAATGTATATTTCTGCTGGGGAAATCAAGGGGAAACCTAATAAAAACGTCACGAACTGTAGGTTAGTGAAGTGTGCTGCTGCAGCAAAGCAGAATAAGCTAATAGACAGGTGTTTTACACAAGAAGGTTGTTCTTCTGAAGTCATGGAGGTCTTGGAGAGTCACTGCGTGGTCTTCCTCCTGCTGCTGAGCGCTTGTCTGGGAGGCGGTGGTCTGCTCCTGATGTTCTGGCACTTGGGGATGTGTCTCTCCGCCGGCCCCGGGGCAAACGTACGGCCGCAGTGAGGGCAGCGGACATACTCCGGGTGCAGATCGTGAGCGCGGCCCTGACGCATGGTTTGAATGAAGGCCTCGTGCTTCTGACGCCAGTTATTCTTCTTAGGCTGAGGATAAAAACAGCGAGACGTCAGTAAAGACGTGGAGAGCGCACAGAAACGGTAAACACTACCACGGCTAAACAAAGCACATATCTATCCACCGCAGACCACGAATAACATAATTATGTAATTATGATTTCAAGCCTATCATAATAGATCCATCATGGCTAATATACTCTGATATAGTCTCTATATCAGCTCTATTTGTTTTAGAAACTCAAAATGAGAAATAACATGCAAAGCAGTGCAAATGCTGATATTTTTAGTGATAAAATCTGTCAGTGAACTAGCGTTCAGAACAGAAATCTGTGTTTAATGAGTGATCAGTTGAACTCTCACTGGCGTTTTGCTCCTGCTGTTGGTCTTCATGAACTCCTCGAGGTCTGTTCCTTTGGCTCTGTACTGGGACATGTCGAATACCTTGCGCTGCGGCCGCTTTCTCTCACACACCCTCATGTGCGTCTCCAGGCGGTCTCTTGCAAAGCAGCGCTGGCACGCGTCACACGGGACGAGCTGGTGAGGAGCGTCCGGATCCTCCTCCAGACTGAGCTCCACCCGCTGCAGGTGCTTCCCTCTCTGGCCGGGGTTTCTCTCCGGAACCGCCTCCTTCGAGAGCTGATACGAACCCTCTTTATTTCCTCTCCTCTCGTGCTCGAGGTGAGATCTGTCCCTTCTCACGGAGTCAGACGGATCTGTTTTTCTCACGTCGTACTGATCTTCATCATAGAGGTTGCGCGCTTCCCTTGGCCTCGTTCCTCTCTCTCTTCGCCCATCGCTCATTTCCCTGCTCCTGTTTTTTGCTGTCTGTTCATACCCATCCCGCTCTCTCATTTCCTCCAGCTTGTGGCCCTTTCTCATCTCTAAGGCCAAAGGTCTTCTCCATTTCGCGCTTTCTTTGCTCCTTTCCACCTGGCCGCCGTCTTTCCCTCGCTCCCATTCCTCCCACCTTTCCATCTCATTCCTGTATTCCCCGTGATATCTGTCTCTTTCCTCATCCCAGTCTTTGCATCCCTTCCTGTAGAACCCGTCGTCCTCCTTTATCTTTTCCAAGTATCTCCTATCTCTCTTTGCACTCTCCCTCCTCTCTCTTTGCAGTCTTCTCAGAGTCTCCTCTGCTTTGAAAATCTTCTCCTGGAGCATCATCTCCTCCGAGCGGATTTCCTTTGACAGCCATGTATGCCTCTGTTCACGGTCCACATCGCTCTTTGTCTGGGTTTTTCTTCCTAGATAGTCTGAATTAAGAGCGTCTAGTTTCTTTAAGACCTTCTGCTGGTGTCTGTTAACCGCCTGATCCATCAAACACGAGTAAAGTCTCTCTTGATGCTCTGGTTTGGGGACGTTACTCAGGCTGTAGGCTCTCTTGTGGAGGACCGGTTTTAGAGGGAATAATTTGTCGGATTCTCTCCGTGAAGGAACGTATTCACTCCGCTCCTCCAGATGCATGTGTTTCTTTCCGTGGAGGTTGTCGGGATGTTGCCGGGGTTGCTGTCTCTCTCTCGTGGAGCTCATCTTTCCCTCTTGGTTTTCTAGAACCTGCTGTCTGAGGTGGTGATGAGCTCCCGAGGGACTGCGCCGTCTGCTCACGCCCTCTCTCTGCAAGTATGGAAGTTTTGTGGATTCGGTCTCTCTTTCCCAGAAATGCTCCGTGAATCGATGGTGTGGCACAGCTTGCATGTTTATATCTCAGTTTCAGTCCCATGTACAGCTTCAGCAGGAGCGTCAACCTGTGGACCGATATAACACACAGACATCTCTTTGAAAATAAGAAATTATTTCTCTTATTTGTTCTACTTAGCACTTCCTTACATTACAGTCATTGGGTTTGATAAAAGCTGTTCTACAGGGAAACTACAGGGAAACTCTTTTTTTTTTTGAGTACTGGCCAGTTTTCATCATGTACATGTCCTCTTTGGAAATCGTTTTTTTGCTTGTTTGTTTAATTTTTATCCATTTTTCAACTTTTTCTTCTTCTCCTGTCTGTCTTCTATTTTCCGACCTATGGAGTGATAACAATTCTCTCTGTAAAAACCTTCAAGATCAGATTTATCTAGTGTTCTGCTTTCTGTTGTGATAAATTATACAAAATAGAGCATAGTTAATCATCATCGTCTTCATGTACTCTTATTAATCAACGGGGTAAAGTATGTAGACATCTATTTGTTAAAAGTTTTACCTTGACTAGATTAAAACCCTATTAACCCTCTCGGCTCAATCAGCGCGTTTTCATAAGCACCTGGATATTAGACTGCAGATGGTTTAATATCAAACTCACCCGACTTCTTCTTTCTTCGAAAGTAAACCGATGAATCATCTCAGGTTTAATGAACTCGTTAATATCTGCTTCCAGTAGAGTTGTGTTTACAGTCGTTGCTTAGAAACGAGACAACTCAAACTTCCTGTTCCCTTTCCATTGGCCAGTTGCGTCAGACGTCACGCAGTGACCCGGATGACCGACGCGCGGTGATGATGACGCTGCGCATGTGCCGCTTCATGAGCAAAACAGTAAGTTGTCGCCGCACGTAAACGCTCGAAACCCCAAGAAAGTCGATTTGAGGCGGATTTCAGGAAGCAGAAAGACGTTTATTATCGTTCGTCCACCGGTACGTCACACAACAGAAAACCTTTTCATCGTTTCCAGAGAGAACCAGTGCGTTTCCATGGAAATAAACTCTTTAGAAGTCAAGCGGGTTTCTGTAGTGACTGAAAATGGTTGACCGTGATCCAGTGGTTATTATAATGATTTATTAAGTGAGTGATGTGTTTCAGGTGACCATGTCCTCTGAAGAGCTGCTGTCTGTAGATTATGAAGTGTTTGGGAGGGTGCAGGGGGTCTTCTTCAGGAAATACACCCAGGTAAGTGTCTGTCTAATGCAGGGACGTAATGATTCCCGGGAGGGGGGTTATTTTTAAACCTT
The DNA here is from genome assembly GCF_018831695.1 of Puntigrus tetrazona. Lineage (NCBI taxonomy): Eukaryota > Metazoa > Chordata > Actinopteri > Cypriniformes > Cyprinidae > Puntigrus > Puntigrus tetrazona. The sequence goes on along the minus strand of NC_056715.1, from coordinate 17,963,499 downwards.
TCTGTGCAGTCAAAAACATTAAAACCACTATTATTGCCCACGCAATATGTAATAATGTGGCACTGTACACCCTGTTATAGCTTGCTGTATATTGACACGATCAGTTCAAAATAAGATCCACTATCTAAAGTTACCTGTCTGTCTGTGTTTATAAGATTTGTTCTATATAATGGCTTTTAAGCTGAGTTTAAAATAAGTTTAATAACACTTTGGGCAAAATAAATATTAAACTGACACAAAATTACGCGTGAATGATGAAGTATGGAGAATTACGAAACGTAAACCCACCACCCGTCCTTTCATAAAAATAATCTCGCCTTTGGTTGAAGTGAATTATATTGTGAAGGTAGACATGAAATCATAAGAGACCCTATTTACTTACACGCATTTATTTTCCAGTGTTACTTTAGGGAGATCACTCTTGTCATCTCTTGTTATTACTTTGTATTTCAGTTTTAGTTATTCTAGGCATTGCTTTTTTTTTTAACATGTATTTGTTTTAAAATGATTTAGCCAGATGTTTTTTAATGGTTTTAGTTGGGTATGCTCAGGAAAAAAAATAAAAAATCATATTACGGACATAAACGGCTAACTATTTCGTGTCGACTGTTCATGTGTTTGCTAAAGATTTCAGATTTTGCCGATAGGACAGAACTGTTGTTATATTTCAGTGTGTGTCCTTTTACATACCAAGGCCAGACGTTTTGTTGCCGTGCATGCCCGTGAATGACTTTATTGGCACACGGGTGTGAATCTGTGGTGTGTTGTGTTTGAGTCGGAGGGAAAGAGGCTGGGTCTGGTGGGCTGGGTGCAGAACACCGATGCTGGGACGGTTCAAGGCCAGCTGCAGGGTCCCGCCTCCAGGGTCCAGGAGATGCAGCGGTGGCTGCAAACCACCGGCAGTCCTCAGTCACGAATCGCCAAAGCGGAGTTCAGGAACGAGCGGGCCGTCGACAAACTGGACTTCAAGGATTTCCGAGTAGCCCGCTAACGACAAGACGACTCGATTTAGTATTTATTAACACATGCTTCTTATTTATTTCCGTTATGAGCTACGGTCTGTTACTGATAAATACGAGTAAACACACCTTCTTATTGACATGATGTAACATCTGTTATAGACTTGTAGAGTTCTGTAGATGAAAAACCCCTAAATAATATAAAATACAGACTCCATGTTCACTCCTGTTTCTTCACTGTTTCGTCGTGGCTTAGATTTCATTCACAAGAATTAAATTTATTGATGTTCGTGTTTTGACAAAAATGTCTCAAAATGCAATGTATATTATTTCTATTAAAATATTATAATATTTGAGGGATGTAGTAAGGAAAGATGAATCTATTTTAGTGTCAAAAATGTGCATTTAGACAAAGGTCATGCTAAAATGTATATATTAATGAGATTATGTACCGGAAGAAGAGTGACAAAAAGAAGTACATTAGGATCATTTGTGCCGGCCCACCATACCAATATTCTCCCTTTATTCTGATTTTCACTCTCACGGTCAGAACAAACTCTCTGACAGTCATTTATTTTATCAGTAGAGGTCGCTGCTTTGTTGCTTTGCAATGAACAGCTGCTTTTTATTGAAAAATCACCTCTACTGAAAATGCCTGCCGGTGTGAAAAACCCTTTAAACGAAGGAGATGCTGCTGCTTTTCATCACGTGGTTAGTGGACAGTGTTTTTAGTCGAGATTTGATTTCGCTTGGTTGCTCAAAAAAACGAGTCTCCTAAATATTATATTGCTTTCACCCAGAGAAAGCATGGTCTCTTACGAACCAGGAGAGCAATCTGCACAGAACAAGCACTGAGGCCAACAGAGGATGGATGTGGTGTGGATTACAGACCCGCATTTTGACCAGAAACGATGTCTGTCAGTTAAAACGTTTCTTACAAGCATTAATTAAATGGACTGGAGTGCTGTGGATTATTGGGGTGTTTTTATCAGCGGCCTGGACTCTCATTCGCTGCAGAGAAGCTATTGCTGAGACATTTCTATAAACAAACCCATCAGCAAACGATCATGTTTGCTTGCATATAAAGCATCGTGAGCTGGTATGTTGGATGGTGTTTCCAGGTTGGCAGCGGTACAGTACAAGCATGCTTTTCACGTAAAAGTGTGCATATTTCAGGAGTATAGCATTGTTCAGAAACAAGCAGCCCGAACTCTCAGCTAATCTTAGCTCGTTATTTAAAGACTGGGTCCTGGAAATTACATTTAGATTCTGGCTGAAGGTCCATCACGATGTGGCATTGTCCATAAAACACGTTTCTCCGTAATTCTTCGCTCTCATGCCAGGTTTGATGTGTACGTCGAGCAGCGTGTCTGGTATTCTCCCAGAACCAAGACTCCAGAATGAATGGATGTATTGTGAAAGAGCCAAACATTCCAGGAAATGAGTGTTCCCCACCCCCTAGTCTCCTTCCAAAGCCTAGACGGGACACTTATTTTCTACAGGAGCTTTTTTAAGGCCCAACCACCCGTCTGGACGTCTGCACCAACTACGAGACCGAATCCGTTTGATGATGCAGGAGCCTGCTAGCAAACGACTAAAAGCGTCTTAATACATCACTAGTCATTATTAGTGAGTTCAGCCATCTGTAAGAGGAGCAGTCCAACACCAGGCGTTCGTTTGTGGTGCCTGACCTGTCATTGTTACGAAGAAGACTTTTGTCGACTATATCTATTCAGTATTGATTTGATTTGATAAAATATCCATATATCATGAGAGTGCAAAAATGCCATTCCTTTAAAACCACAGATTGCACTTTTAAAAAAACTCATAATAAGGGGTTTTAAATGGCTTGAGTAATAAACGGTTTTCGCGGGAAATTGCACTCGTCATTCGCCGGTGCTTAATCGTCCGTGAGTCGCCTAATTTGAGATGAACTGGCCATGGATCATTCAAAACCAGAAACCTCAGATGAATCACCAGCTGTAAGAATAAAGAAACCGTGTTTAGTCCATCTGTACTGATAAACGTGTCCTGTATCCTTCACCAGAGCAATGTTCCTCCGCAGGAAGCGTGCAGTTGAGTTTTTAACCGCTAGAGGGACAAAAGTTAAGAGTAGTGTAAGGGTTTTCAATTCAATTCTCTGCAAAGACAGAAATCAATCAATCAGTGACTCGGTCAGTCAGACTTTATTATAGACTCAAGGTCCTGACCTAAAATATGACAAGACAACATATACAACCCATAACATATATCACACTCACACACAATAAAAATGTACAAAATACAACAATACCCATGTTTCCACAACATCGACTGATACCGCGTTCGTCTAGTACCATTATACAGAAATAAAAACTTTAGAAAGGTACAGCAGGTGCAAAATATAAATATCAGCAGCCACCTTTTTTTATAAAAATATTAGGCCTGAGTCTTTTAGATAAATCCTTTTGTAGGAGGTTTAAGTTTTGTAGCTCTGCAGATCATATATATGCACAAAACATCCACACTAAAGAAAATAATAGAAAGCGCATTGTATGCCCATTTTAACTAAAAAGATTCATTCGTCAGGAGTCAAGATAAACTACAGTTTGACTTGACTACAAACTACATGCTGACTTGACAAAGAATTTCTGACAGCTAAGAGAGTTAAAATCCTTCTGCATTAAAAGGTAAATACTTGGATAAAGGATCATGGAAACACTGGCTATATGGAAACATTTTCTTTACAGTGAAATTCAGTAGGCCTTCATTCACTTTTTCCAGTACTTTCATTTCTTACCTTGTCATTGTGTGTGTGTGTCCAGTTAAAGCCTATTCAAATTCCAACAAATTAAACGACAAGTTCTAGAATTCTGTTGCAGTTCTTCAACCCCAATGGATACAGCGTTTAATCGTTTTTTTATATGTAGAACTGAGGAGTTGACAGCAGTAATTCATCAACTGACCATTGAAAAATTATGTAGTCATATATATTGCCAAAAGAATTCGCTCGCCTGCCTTGACTCACATATGAACTTAAATGACATCCCATTCCTAACCCATAGAGTTCAACATGACGTCGCTCCACCCTTTGCAGCTACAACAGCTTGAACTCTTCTGGGAAGGCTGTCCACAAGGTTAAGGAGTGTGTTTATGGGAGTTTTTGACCATTCTTCCAGAAGCTCATTTGTGAGGTCACACACTGATGTTGGACGAGAAGTCCTGGCTCTTAGAGAGTTCCTTTCACTGGAACTAAGGGGCCGAGCCCAGCTCCTGAAAAACAACCCCACACCATAATCCCCCTCCATCATCTTCACACTTGGTACAGTGCAGTCAGACAAGTACCGTTCTCCTGGCGACCGCTAACCCAGACTCGTCCATCAGATCACCAGATGGAGAAGCGTGATTCGTCACTCCAGAGAACAGGTCTCCAGTGCTCCAGTCCAGTGACTGCATCCGACGCTTTGTAGTGCACTTAGTGATGTATGGTTTGGATGCAGCTGCCCGACCATGAAAACCCAGTCCATGGAGCTCCCCGCGCACTGTTCTTCAGCTTATCTGAAGGACACGTGAAGTTTGGAGGTCTATAGCGATTGACTTCGTCAGTTTACGTGGCCTTCCACTTCGTGGCTGAGTTGCTGTTTTTCCCAAACACTTCCACGTTCTTATAATACAGCTGACAGTTAACTGTGGAATATTTAGGAGCGAGGAAATTTCCCTCCTGGATTTATTACACAGGTGGCATCCTATCACAGTTCAACGCTGGAACTCACTGAGCTCCTGAGAGCGACCCAATCTTTCACAAATGTTTGTAAAGAAAGTCTGCATGCCTATGGGTGCTTGATTTTACACACCTGTTTCCACTGGATCAGCTGATTCCGATTAGTTGGATGGGGGGAGTGAATACTTTTGACAATATAGATACACACACACACACACACACACACACACACACACACACACACACACAGTCTCGTGAGAAAAAAACACACACACATATGTCAAAACTCTGTCACGACTCTTCACAAATTAATTACATAGTCTATTTTAGACTGAAAACTGCATTTATATAATATTTTAGTGCAAATAGCCTGCCTTGTTGGCAGTATAACTTAACTTTGGGCTCAGTCATCATCAGTTTCAGTGATGCAGAAGGTGAAACATATGGCGAATATTATTTCGATACGATCGATGTAGGCACGAATCTGTCTTCTGATGATATGTTTCTCCCATTTTACATTTTAAATCGCATCATTAAAGCATTCATGTTCAATAACAATGAAGGAAATAATCAAAACGTTGAAAATAAAGTACTGGGTAGGATAGGTGTAGAGAGGGCTTTAATTTCCCAATAAGGGCGTCAACCATGGCATCTATTTAATGATTTGAATTAAAAATGAGTTCTAATGAACTTCAATACTGAGGTGCAGATAACTGCCACTTGCCCTTAAATAATGCTGCGTTTTCGATTGGTGTTAATAGAATCCATAGCATCTATGCTAATAAAATATTCTGCTTTCACTTAGTGCAAACAGCCGCTGCCAGTATTTTACCTTAGTGTTCGAACTCCAATCGGATCACGGATCGCGAATCATTTGATTCAGAACGGACTTCAAAGCGCGTTTCATCGATCATTTCATTCGGGATTCATTCAGCTGAGGCAGGGATGCATAGAGCAGTGAATAACATGTAGAGTTATCTTAAGGGAAGTCAATTCGGTTAAAATCGCCGTCATGCCTAAATAAGTGATTTTTTGGCCATTTTATAATAACCCACGACCATCACAAATCACGTTTTCAGGGAAGCCCGTGTCTTATTTTACCTACAATAATGATTTATTTTGACGACGTCGCCCTAGGTGTAGACGTTATAGGCTGCACGACAAACAGAGTTGTTGCACCTTTATATTTTTACACGACAGGCATTTACTCGCTCATCGTTGGTTGCCAAACAAAGAGAATAATCAGCTTTTTTAAATTAATGCCACTGCAGCCCGCCTTCAGCCAAATGACACGAAATATAGACGCTATAAAAACACATCGGCTTTTGTGTAATCTGACATAACGCCGACATCAGGTCGGGCATCGGATACGTACGGAACCTTTCCAGTTCGTGCTTTTCTGCATGCACGTCCGTGTCGCCGACAGGCTTTCCAGAAGAAAACGCAAACGCACTGCACAAAACACGAAGCGGCGGCGGACACGCGCTCGGCGCTGGAATCCCAACACGTAGTTATCCTTATATGGTCACTTTCCTGTTTGACAGTGTTACGTCACCGCGTGACGCGTGAGCAGGTGCAGACGCCCGGACTCGAGGGGTCAGGAGATAGACGTTAAACATCCATTTAATTACGTGCAACTTTCACAAAATATGCAATCGCGTATAAAGTTAGTTTTCTCTTTGTTTCTGTCTTTCTCCCGCTGCCTCATGTTCCTGCTGCAGCCGAATTACACAGCACGACAGCAGAATATATCGTCAGAATATCAGAGTATAGTGTGGGATATTTAGGTGAGCATCGGTTCGCACGACGCGATCACCGTCATACGCATAAGTCACGCATTATTCATAAGGACGTTATGCATATCGGGGTCCATCAGAATTTTATGAATGAATATGTGGCACGCACCACATTTCGTCCTGACAGGGGTTATCGATTCACATCGCGCACCTCTGCCACACCGACTTCTTTTTCACTCGACGCTTAATTTCGCTACGGCTTACACAGTAACGTGCGCGGCGGTGCTCAGAGAGCCGCGTTTCCCCCGCGCGTTCCGTGGAGGCGCTCCCCGCGCGCGCAATGGTACGGTCCGTTTCATTCATAAAATTCAGGCGCACTATAAATAGCCGCTCGCGGAGCTGAGTGTCACTGACCAGGTTTATAAACCTGGAGAGAGCGACTCCAACATCACGAAGCGAGGCGTCTGGGATCGAGTCAACAGTTCGTCCGTTGCGCGCTGGAGAAATGTTTCTGAGCAAAGCGAAGAAGACCGATCCTGACTCCTCGTGCTCTTTGCCTGGGAACACCGGCTCCAGCAAAGCCGCCGATGCCCCGATGGACAGCAGCGCACAGGTAGAGGAGACCTAGAGATGCTTGCGCTTTCGGTGCACCTGATAATACATGTATGCATTTGGACGTTGCCGTTTTTATTCGAATACGCGTTATTATGAAAAATACATATTATTATGCGTAAATATTCACAGATTTCGAACAGCACGCTACTGAGGCGCGTGTGCGCTTCATCCGCTTGTCTGATGTTGAATGGATGTGATGTTTTTTTTGCAATGCAGCGAAACATGGTGTAAATGCAGCTGTGTTCATTGAGAAAAATAAATCCATTGAGGAGAGCCCACAGCAGCCCTGCGTAAGCATTGACGTCAGAGACAATGCAAAAGTTAAATATTGATCGGGAGACTATTTTTAGACGCTCGAGCGTATTTAAAGAAAGCGTAAACTCGAAAGATGTTTAAAAAAAAAAACCAAAAGTGACGCTTGGACGCGTGTGCGCGCAGAGGCGCGCGGATCGATCGGCGTGGTGTTTGTGCAGCTAATATGACACGTTTCCATCGCGATTGCAGGGCTCGTTCGTCCCGACGGTCACCGCGATCTCCAGCACGCCGGACTTGCAGTGGATGGTCCAGCCGACCATCATCACCTCCGCGTCTCCGTCCCTGGGCAGAGCCGAAAGCGGCGAAGCGGCCAAGAGCAAAGCGGCTGGGGGAAAGGGGAAAAGCGCCGCCAGGAAGAGCAAGTGCGAGCAGGTACGGTTGCGCGCGTGATAATCTGTGAAGCGTGTGTCTGGGATTGATGGGGATGCAGCTCTTGCTTTGGCATGCCGCCTAGACCGGCAGCATCCACTTTATATTCAGGTCACAGCGAGTCTGCAACAATAGACTATTTTTAGACGCATTGCAGAGATAGACGCTTTTGGGGTGCATTTGCCATATAGAAGGCAAGCGTTTTGCGAGGGATGCATGGATTCTTCGAGATGGTAACGAGTGCAATTCGTCTTGGCTTTGACTAGCTCTCTCCGGAGGAAGAGGAGAAGAAGAGGATCAGGAGAGAGAGGAATAAAATGGCTGCGGCGAAGTGTCGCAACAGACGGAGAGAACTCACCGACACCCTCCAGGCAGTGAGTATCATCAGGTTTTCATTTCGGAATCTCCAGTTCATCCAGAACGTTACAAAGCTGTCCCCGATTAGCCTTTTAGTCAAAAAGTTATGGGTATTTTGCGTCATCGTCCAAGGTTTCCGAAGTCGTGAGAACAGACTCGTATGAAAGGTCAGGTGTGGGATTCCAGCGTCAGAAAACAGACATTCAGATCATGATGGCTTCAAACATTCGCCCCAAACTTGCTCCTTGGTCGTGTTAGTGTTGCAAACGGGAATCATCTTTAGGGGAGTCCTTCTGCCAGTGGCTTACGGTTGGGTCTGAATATCCAGCTCGGATGGGAAAATAGATTTTAATAGAAAAGCCTTTATTCGTTACCCATTCGTCCATGTCAGTTGCACCATAGAGTCACGGTGGAGAGCAAACCCAGTCGGTCTGTGCTTCACCCAAAATGCAGCCGCTTCCAAAAGAAGAGATGCTGCTTGAGAACCTTCTAGCGAACGGTTCCTAAAGGAACCTTTACGTAGTGTGAGAGGAGCACTTAATAATCGAATAAGATCGTTTCTTCTTTACAGAACATATTGTGGACTTCAACCCTAAAGCATCCAGTGCATACTTAAAAAATGTGGGGAAAACTACAAATGGATAAAATTCCTTCATGTCACACGGTACATCGGTACCCTGTTTTTCTTTTGAGTTTCTTAGAGTGCTAAACGGAGCTAAAAAATGGCCCTGGGTTTAACAGAAAGAAACGGAGAAAATGCTATAAACCTGTTAAATGGTTAACGATAAATTCCTGTAACATTTACAGGGAAGAAGCATAAATCCAATAGAATTCCCTACAAATTTTGTTTAAATCTTATGTGTCTTATTAGTTTTAGCAGTTTGGTTTATCAGGGTTGAATGTTACATCTAATGTTGTTAAATGAATGTTTATTATATATTTTCATTTAAAGAGTCTAACCGGGATCAGTGTATTTCAAAGATACTAAAAGAGATTTCAGCACTTAGGTTGTAATGTTAATATAATTACAGCATTTAACTTAAAATAAAAAACGATTTTTTAAGGTAGAAAATCAGAGTCTACACTCTGCCTTTTTTACAGTGTAGACTTATAAAAACATGCTTAAGGTGCGGTCGCACCATTGTTTTGAGTTTTTTTTTTTTTTTGCAAGTGAAATCCAGTCATTTCAATAGGAATCCACATGACTGGGAATGCAGATCTTGCATCAGGTTCAAACCGATCGTCAGTAGAGAGCTTGAGAGAGCGGGCTTCATGCATTACCACACTATTGGCAATAGACGGTGGAGATTTTTGCTGCAAAAAATTGTGCTGAAATTGCAGTAATGCAAATGCATTCACTAGCCATACCTCTGAAAAACATTGATTTTGGTCTGCCCACGGTAATAATCCTACTCTGTAAAAAACAGTATGTAATGTTGACAGCAAAAAACCCTCAGCTTTACATTTTTTGTAGAGTTCAAGGTGTAACTAGAATTAACGACAACAACAAAAAACATGTATTAAGAAGTAGCTTTTCCACAAGCCGATAAGGCCTATAAAAATGGTATTATTCCCTGTATCTATATTTAACATTAACCATTCAACGGGTTTTTGCTGTAGCATTTTTATTCAGTCATCATTTACAGTGTATATATTTTGCGTCTCTGCAGGAAACAGACAAGCTCGAAGAGGACAAAGCCGCCCTTCAGGCTGAAATCGAGACCCTCCTGAAGGAAAAGGAGAGGCTGGAGTACGTCCTCGCCACTCACAAGCCTCTTTGCCAGCTGCCCGAGGAGCTGGACTGCCTGTTCCCAGAGTCTCCCCAGCCGCTCTCCGCTCCCGAAGCGGCCAGCAAACTCCCCGAGGACGGCCCGCAGGACTTGGACATCCCCACCGTACCGTCCACCGCCATTTCGGGCAACTCCAACATCCTCCTGTGCTCCAGCGCGGAGGTCAGCCTGTGCGACCTCGAGCCCTCCCTGGACGTCAAGGACGAGCTCCTCGACCGGATCTCGGCGGAAACGGCCCGCTCCGTCCCCGACATCGACCTGACCGGCTCGCTGGGCATCACAGACTGGGAAACCCTCTACAAGTCTGTGGCCAGTGATCTAGAACCTTTGAGCACGCCGGTGGTGAGCACATCCACACCCACCTGCAACAACTACCTGTCCGTATTCACCTTCGCCTGCCCAGAGCTGGACTCCCTAGCCGAGGGACTGGACGGCTGCAAGGGCGGCGTGACCAAAGCAGAAACTAGCGTCGACATCCTCAACTCTCCCACCCTTCTTGCCTTATAAATGCAAGCGTAGATGATGTAATGTCACGACGTTGTTCTTAATATCTATGGGATATGGCGGTGTTATGATGTCCAGATGTGTGATGTTGGTGTGAAGCCAGCTGTTCTGTGGCTGCATCCATGTAATGTGTGCGGGACGGGGTTTACTTTCTTCCAGAGACATTCGATGTAGCCCAAATACAAGAGCATGGATAATTATCTTACGAGCAGATATGAACTATGTTCTGGTTTGAAAAGCATGCACGAGATATCTATATATAAATATATATATGTATATACAGTGGTGGCCAAAATGATCTGAATACTACTATTCTCACCAGCTAAAAAGTAATTGTAAGTCAGTCCATTCCAGTGAGATTCGATCATCAGTCTGTCTGGAAGGACATGAAGAAACCGATCAAACAGACAGACTCCAAGACACCTCAAGAAGTTTTAGGCACTTGTGTAAAAAATGCTATGAAAAGAGGATGCCGCCAATGGATTTTCTTCTTAATTTGAATGAAGTTTGATCTGTTTCTTAATGTCATTCCAGACCGACTGGATAATGAAGAGATCAAATCTCTCGAAATCACTAAAATCTCACTGGATTATTACAATTAATAGCAAATGAATGCTTGTAAATGTATAGTAATATTTCCTGATGACACACTACAGCAGAAGATAGGCATAAATGACCGAGATAGAAAAAGCTCCTGACGTTTTAACCATTTTGTCCACCACTGTATATATTATATGTATAAAAAGCATATATAGTATATATATATATTATATGTATCAGTTCCATATTTGTTTGATCTGGTGCTATAAGTTCTGTGGAATTGACTGCGGTTTTGTGTTCGTTTTCTATGGCAATAGATTATCGACTCGTGTTGTGCTTTAATATACAGTCATCAGAGTTATCACATACCTCAGTGTCATCATTCGACTGTGTTTTCACATCGTTCTTAAATGTTTAGAGTTTTCCATGAAAACATCCAGTGCTATATCGATGGAGATGTATTTTATGATAATTTATTTTTCTACATTTTAAATTTGACTTCTTTGTCAAATGAAAAGAATGAAATGAGCATTGATTGCTGAATAAATATTCACGATATACAGTCACGCACTGCTGTTCCCGTGTCCTTTGTTTCTAAATAAACTGTGGAGAGAAAGTAGAGCTTAAGAGCGTTTTCTAAAAAATAAAGACAAATGCAATCATCAGGGGGTTTTTTTCGTTTTAGAAAAGGAGGCCATCCATCTCAGATCTTCAGTGATAGTTAGGCTTTGATAAAATAGGTTGCAGTAATAGACGCTATTAAATACAGGCTTCCAACAAAAAAACTATGTCTGAAAGGAAGTCGGAAAAATACTGAATACTGTCATCAGATATGAGATCATAAGAGGGATTCATGAAAAACATTCAAATTTAGATGAGATGCATGTTATTATATAATTGTCTAATGTACAAAAACAAGCAGGTGTTTACTGATGCCTGCAAAAAAAATATTCTAATCATGCAAATTATAATATAGGTGTGATTGAAAAACACAACACGAATTGTCCTATTACTGAAACGTTATAATGTAAAAAAAAATGTTACTTATAATTTTAAGGTTGCTCTGTGATTATTATTGTACTTTCATGTAGCATCAGTATTTTAGTAAATATTTAGGTCATATACATTTCGGAACTTCTATCATTAATTATGAAACACTGTACAAATGTGTTTTTAATGATAGTTTGCTTTCGGAAGGATGAGAACATTCTAGAAGTTTTTGGGATATGCCGCCTCATTCAAGCAGTTTCTAGTCAAAACTGTCACGAATCTGGTCCATGAACTTCCTTTCACTCACCACCAGATGTCCGTCCCTCAACACATTGACTCTTGCACCACACCGCTGTTGTATTTCACTTCAGACTTCAACTCCCATCATCCATAGCACTGATGACACGCCTGATTGCATTCAGTTACTCTCACACCATAAATAACAGTTCCGATCTCTGAGCATTGTTTAGCATGTATCACTGCTAGCTATAGCTCCTTTACTAAACCTGTTCCTGTTTAGTCTAGTCAAATTTTTTGCCTTGTCTTGCTCTTGATCCACTCGTCCTGTTCACCCTGTTACACAATACTTGGGCCATCAAAGATCAGAACAGCTATTTGAATGGACTCTGGCCAGATTTGGACACTACAACACTGGAGGACCATATACAAGACGTTTTAGCCATCATTGAGTATTCTGATTTGACAGACAATTTCTGCAATGGCATCAATCAACCAGTCAAGCCACAGTTGATCGTCACGAGTCAGGTCAAGTCATCACTGTTCTTCACAAGTCAAGGCAAGCCATGGTTGATCTTCATGAGCTACATCAAATCTCCGCTGACTGTCCAGAGTCTCATCATGGCCTGTCCTGCACACCCAGATATTTAAGGTCAGACTTTGGGTATTCCAGCCTGGTATCTATTATGAGGGATGCACCGCTGGTGTCAGCAAGCACATCCTGCATTACCAAACCCACTCACTCTGCCCCTCCTGTTCCTGAACTAACTCCCCTGTCTGAAGCGCTTCCTATGGTGGGGATATCTTTATGCAGCGGTTTATCCAGTGGTAGCAGCGCATGCTGCAGAACCTCCTAAAGCAGCAGTACTCACTTCAGCTCATAGTGTGCTTGTGGCACCCAGCAACCAGCAAGTAAAAGCCTTTACTGAACTAACTCTGTGTTCAGAGGAAACCATTGTAGAACCTCCAGAGGTGTCAGTGGTATTCACTCAGCCATCCACGTCCGGTCCTGTCACAGTTATGAAGGCCGTCTATGAATTCTTGTCCTGTCCTGTCAGGGCTACGGAAGCCATTTCTGAACCTTTTCCCTGCTCTGAGCTGGTTGAGGAGGCTCTCTCTGAACTCGGGTCTAGTCTCGAAATTGGTTACAGAGGCCTCTCCTGAACTAGCCAAGGTGGCTGGTTGTAATCGGTCTGCCCGTCCTATTTTATCAATTATGTCTGATTTTGAACTGTCTGTATCTGTTAGCGAATCTAAATCTGAGCTGTCTGTCTGCCTAGATCCTTGTGTATCCTCTCTGTGAGTCCTAACTTAGTCATTGATTGATTCAGTTGCTATCTTTGAACCTGTTACTTGCCCCACTTGTCTATACACGACCCCAGAGATCTCACCTGAACTTCCAAACAAGGAGTTTCCGCTCATTCGGTTGTCACCAGGGAGAACACTGAACTTATTGTGTTCCCTGCTTTGGCTCTTGGGCCGAGAAATGCTCTGTCTGTCTCATGTGTCTCAGCGTTCCCTCGGTCCCAGTCCCTACCGGGGTTTACAGCTCCATCTCCTCCGGTCTGGTGGTCTTCTGCTCCGTCTGCTCTGCCTTGGTGGGATCCTGTTACGTCTGCTCCACCCTGCTCCGTCGGCTTCGCCCTGGTTTCCAGCTCTGTCCACTCCTCTTCTGGTTCCTCTCTAGTCTCTCTACTTACATGCGTACCTGTCCCTCTGTCCCTCCCCGTTCCGCCTCCTGCTGGATCGTACTGTTTTAGGGGTGTCTGTAATGAATTCTGTCTTGATCTTCGGGTCTGTGTATTTGCCAGTATATTCTGAATTGCTCTATTGTCATTCTGTTTGCCCCTGCCCGGACTATTGTTTGTGTTAATGGATAACCCTATTGTCAAGCCCTTTGGATTTTGTTTCGTTGACCGATGACCCAAGCCAGCCCTAGGAATACTAGGAATACCTAAGAATGCCTACACATGCAACCACACGTCTCTCGTCCCATTCGCCCCCGTTACACCCTCACACAATATGGGGGTCATTGTACGATTATAAAACCCTGCTCGGGTCTCAAACGGGTTTCGTGTGGATGATTATGTTATAGTGCACAATGTGAGAGGCTGTACCTTGCATTGGATTCATGCAGTTTATTTTTTCAAGAAGATATTTGTTTCTGACATGACTTAAGTGTATAATAAACATGTCTAGGTTTCTTTAGATACAATGTATGTATTCAGCCAATATATTACACAGCTAATGGCTCTATCGAAACAGAAAGAATAACGAATAATCTCAACATGCTTTCTCAGGATTTCATTTATCCGATGAAACTCTTTTCAAATGCAGTAATCAGTAATGCAATCAAATTACAATTTTAAAGAAGTAATTAGCATTGGTGGTGGATTTGCTTTTTCGACTAACTAACCCAACACCGCTCGAAATAAACAACAGCGGTCAAATAAACCTCAAAACTGTAAAACGAAATATAAAAACAGTAAAAGGACACCAGGCAAACCTGCAAAAATGAAACGTGCTAAATAAGACAAATCAAAGTCTAAGGAAAAATTACACGTTTCATTTTTGTTAGTGCTGACCAGTGTTGAACCTTCCTCTCTTGCATCATATTCTTCCTGAAATTAGTTGATTTTATATTTTCTTCAGCCCGAGGCTACTCTTTTGACGTTTGCTGTTGTGAAAGGGCTTTTATATAAAAATCAATGCATTGCTTTTATTGTCAGATCTGCTGCATCTCTATCGCGCATGCATCTCGTCCAAAATAACAGCATCAAAACATGGGAGAGTTTTTGAAGGGGCACCAATGAAGGTCTCCTGGCACACAGCGCAGTGCTGCCGAGGGAACTTCAGCTTGGCAGCAGACGGCATGTAAAGCGCTGACGGTGAACGGAATGTTTGTTTTCTGGTTTCTAAGGGGTGGAGCGAGCCTGCTCCTCACTTCTCCACTTCTCCATGTGTGTTTTCCCTGCAGTTCATTTCTCATCCTCCCTGCTGACGTCTGACTTCCGCATTCCTCGCTCTTCCCGATCAGGGATCAGCGCTCCAGACCCGAGCTGATGCAACGATTCCCGCTCTTCAAGATCTACTCGCGACCTCCGGCTGACGTCACAAAGGGACTCCACTCGCTCACCTCGAGACCAAAGTCAGGTAAGAGAGCAACTTTGGCAACTTTTGCAACGGCTTCGAGTCCGGCCGCCGCTTTTCTCCTCGGCTGCGTCTCAAAGCGCGGAGAGCCGCCTAGACGGAGCGCGTTTTTGCGCATCTCAGGCGCGCAGCAGCGTTTTTGAGGCTTCGCGCCCGGGATGCGCTAAAATGCTGCGCGTGTAGGGCGCTCGCTGGGTTTTGAGACGCGGCCCGAGTGCGTGCACAAAATGGTACGTTGCAAAATAAGTACGGTAGCTGTTTGCGTATTTCAGCAGCAGCGTATTCTATCGCCGTAGTGCAACTTAAATAGCGCTTTATTTCCCGATTTGAACGCGTTTCACTCGGCCGTGGCCATCTCTAGTTGTAGCCTACACAAGGAACGCTCTCTTCCTAATAAAGCTCGTTATTGGTGATTACGATGATGATGATGATGGGACAGACGGACTCGACGCCGCTTTTGAAGCTGAAGTTCACGTTACATAAGAGAAACTTCCGCTTTGAGATCATCGAGTCGCTGCAGGGCGTGGTGCTCATGCACGTTCATATTTTGATTATCTTCACTTTATTCTTTCGCGTTATTTGCGCGCTGTCGCCGCGCGTGGACTTTAGGCTCGCGAGATGCTCGCGCGGTAACGGCGCGTGAACGCTGACCGCGCACGCGAACTTTCAAACGCATACAGTATAAGAGGTTCAAACGCAGGCCACTGGTCAAATGCCGTTTTGCAGCGTTAGTTTGATAGAAAAGACACATAGAATGCGAAATAAAATAATAATAATAACGAAATGGTGCATTTGAATTCGAGAACGTGCGTTTATCTTTTGCTTTAATGATATAAAACTGAGACAAACAAAACAAGATGACCAAGTTCTCCGGCGTTTAGTTTGATATGATCCAAAAACATCCAAGTAAACAAAAAGACTTAAAAGTATTTTTTTGGTGGGGGAATACAAATAAAACAGTTCACATGATCAGCTTCAATTAAAGGGCCCCGGGTGATGCTTTCTTCTGGAGTCAATGTGAATGCGATGCTGGTGTCTTTGCCTCGGCCTGTATTAAAAAAAAACATGATCTAAAAGTTCAGCGCTGCAAATGTTGACAACATAGTTAAATGAACTGTAGTGCTCTTTGCAGATAAACAATGCATGCAAGCATTTTCAGTTCAGAAAAGGGTTTCAGTTCCACTCAAAAAGAAGTGGGCGACGAAATCTGGAAGCAATGTGTGAAACTGCTCCTGATTGCATAACGGCGCTATTATAACTGCGTGCATAATGCAGCGGAATGACACTGACCTTTACGGCGCCGACGAGCGGAGGAACGGCGATCATGACGCACCGCTGGTCAACAGGAGCTCCGCACACACCGGCCGGCTCAGCTCGTCGGGACGCCGGGGCTGGTCGTGGGGGAGACGTTTCCAGAACCTGCCATTTAGATGCTCTGAATGGAGTTAAAAGCATGAAATGACCCCCAATCCGATCGCAAAGCTCTGACCGACGACCTTGAGCGCTGCGTTTCTCTCATTCGGGGCAGCTAGTACAGTTAGCGCTGAAGCGTGTCATGTCCTGACAGAAGCATCCTGAGAGTCTCATCACACTGAATGAGCAGAACAGCACATACGTGTTTAAAACGCACCATGCATCACTTTTTAACTGGTTTTTATCCGGTTCGCTTGGGGTCAGTTTTTGAAATTTCGGCCGCTTTAATAACAAGAAACATGTCTCAGATTTCATGTGTCAGAAAAGCTGTGCTTTACGTCTTTCACAACGATGTGATTCTCTGCACGGGCTTGAAGCCACACGGGACCGACTTCTTAATAAACTCCTCTTTTACGTATAGTTAGGTCATGTGAACATCATTCCCCCCGGGTGTGTTGTTGCGGTGACTTTAACGTGGATTGATTCTTGTATTCATTTCGCATCTGTGGCAGGCTGCTTCACTTCCATTCCTCACCGGATCTTTCAGAGCTGTCCGCAGTAATGGGCCGGTCGATCAATTAGAGCGACACGTCGTCTGATAGTGGAGCTAAGCACTGATATAAGACGAGTTAGCGGCGGAGCGCCGCTCTATAGGGCTCTCCAGAGCTAAACCAAACAAAGAGAACAGTGTTGTGTTCTGTTTGTTTTTCCAAATCCTTCATGCTGTCATTCCCTCAATACATACTTTTCTCGACCGGTTCGTATGAAGTTTTATTTGGAAGCGTGCTAAAAGTTTCAAAGATGGCGAATTTTACGGTGGAAATCGTTTTTCCATTGGGGCTTTCGGTGAGATGGCTTGTGTTGATGGAGTGTGTGTGTGTGTGTGTGTGTGTGTGTGATGGCTTGTGTTGATGGAGTGTGTGTGTGTGACTGTGTGTGAGTGTTGTGTGTGTGTGTGTGTGTGTGTGTGGGAGTGTGTGAGTGTGTGTGTGTGTGTCAAAGTGTGTGTGTGTGTGTGTGTGTGTGTGTGTGTGTGTGTGTGTGTGAGTGTGTGTGTGTGTGTGTGTGTGTGTGTGTGTGTGTGTGAGTGTGTGTGTGTGTGTGTGTGTGTGTGTGTGTGTGTGTGTGTGTGTGTGTGTGTGTGTGTGTGTGTGTGTGTGTGTGTGTGTGTGTGTGTGTGTGTGTGTGTGTGTGTGTGTGTGTGTGTGTGTGTGTGTGTGTGTGTGTGTGTGTGTGTGTGTGTGAGTGTGTGTGTGTGTGTGTGTGTGTGTGTGTGTGTGTGTGTGTGTGTGTGTGTGTGTGAGTGTGTGTGTGTGTGTGTGTGTGTGTGTGTGTGTGTGTGTGTGTGTGTGTGTGTGTGTGTGTGTGTGTGTGTGTGTGTGAGTGTGTGACTGTGTGTGTGTGTGTGTGTGTGTGTGTGTGTGTGTGTGTGTGTGTGTGTGTGTGTGTGTGTGTGTGTGTGTGTGTGTGTGTGTGTGTGTGTGTGTGTGTGTGTGTGTGTGTGTGTGTGTGTGTGTGTGTGTGTGTGTGTGTGTGTGTGTGTGTGTGAGTGTGTGTGTGTGTGTGAGTGTGTGTGTGTGTGTGTGTGTGTGTGTGTGTGTGTGTGTGTGTGTGTGTGAGTGTGTGTGTGTGTGTGTGTGTGTGTGTGTGTGTGTGTGTGTGTGTGTGTGTGTGTGTGTGTGTGTGTGTGTGTGTGTGTGTGTGTGTGTGTGTGTGTGTGTGTGTGTGTGTGTGTGTGTGTGTGTGTGTGTGTGTGTGTGTGTGTGTGTGTGTGTGTGTGTGAGTGTGTGTGTGTGTGTGTGTGTGTGTGTGTGTGTGTGTGTGACTGTGTGTGTGTGACTGTGTGTGTGTGTGTGTGTGTGTGTGTGTGTGAGTGGACACCTCATATACCTTCTGAAAGCCCAGCAAGCTCATGAAACACACTCGATCACACGCTTCTGATTAATATGTTGGCAGAAATAAAGCACTAAGGGGGGTTTGAGTCGCTCAGGAATATAAAGGCTCTACATACTGAACACTGCACAGTGTGTACTACGCAGATTACTGTGCTTCAGACGCTGCAAACAGTCCTGTGCTACCGCTACGTCTCTTATTCGCTAGTTTATTCGTGGACAGGTTCAGATAAGCTTTTCAATTTAGTGAACTTGGCTTTTTTTGAAGGTGAAAGCTGGGCTCACAAAAAGCTATTTTTAAACCTATTTCTAGTTTTTTTGGGGTTTTGTGTCTGATATTTTGTAATATTGCACGTGATTATAATAGTTGTTTTTGTTCGATTTTTAGCTAGTTTAGTTTTTTAATAATAACAAATTATGTTATATTAGTTTTAGTTATTATTTACCTAATTAAAAAAAAAAAAAAAAAAAAATATATATATATATATATATATATATATATATATATATATATATAATGTGTGTGTTTCAGCTGCAGAAAAACTGTTATGTAATGTAATACATTAACGTTTGGAAAGGGGCACATATTCAATGTCAGAGGCACTATATAATATATTTGTTGTGTTTGATTTAATTTTAATTTACGTTAGTTTATGATTCAACAATCAATTGTCGCAGAAAGTAGGCTATATTATTACAATATTTTCCCGATTTTTAAATGTATTTAATCATAGCCCTACACATTAAATAATGGAGATAATATAGTGTCTGGGATTTTTTTTTTTTTGCAGACGTTGAATGTCTTTCCTGATGTAAATGGCAATGTTTAATTATGTGTTCGTTCACTTTATCTAATTAAGAGTTGATTGATTGAATACACGAGACGTGATTGATTACAGTAAGTACAGTAAGTCCTGAACTGAGCCACATTCGAGTGTCAAAACCACAGTTATGGTCTGTATTTCATAAGACAGCATATGAGAGTGTGTTTTATAACAGAAGTAGCAAAGCTTACTGTGATTACTGGATGACAGGTGAGCTGCGTTAAAAACAAGAAATCTATCACACATCCCACATACTTTATCTACGTTGTGGGATAAAATAGACGGCCATTAAATGCCGCAGCGTTTCAACTGAAACTGAAAATACATTTCCATCTTAATATTGTCTCCTGCTGTAATCTGGTGCGTGGTGAGGTCTCTAGATACGACTCTGGAACGATTTCACACACACATCATCCACCTGGCAGAAGTTAAAGGTATCAGCGTTAGTAGTCTGCTCGGGGTTAGGGATTCGTTGTAATGACTAACTCTCGGGATGAGCAATGATAGACTAATTAAACGTCCTCTGAGTCAGAAGCGCCGGGGGCCTGCAGCGGGTCCTTCGCATCGCTGTGCGGGGAAGAAACCGGTTACGTCTAACTAGTTTACTTCATTCACTCAGAATAAGTGTGTAGTTAACTTACAGAAACTATCAACAACTAAAAAGGGGATTTAATCAGGTTTCTTTTTCCAGCTCCACCCACATGCAGATTTAATTGGTTTCTTTCATAATATTCATAGACTGCTCTAAAAGTTTAGGATACAGGAGAAGACACATGCTTATTTTATTTCCTACATCAGTTTATATAATTTTTTAATATATATATATATATATATATATATATATATATATATATATATATATATATATATATATATATATAATTTTTTAATTATTAATTAATTATTTAACATTTTTTTGGTGAAAAAAGATGAACTTTTTGTCTTAATGCAAAGTCAGTATCAGTATTTAATAGCATATTAAACTATTTCCTATTAACCATTTTTAATCTGAAAGCTGAGCTCTACTGTAAGGTTAACCCTTTCTGCTTTACATGATAGAAAATGATTAACAGTTGAAAAAATTAGAAATGTATACATTTTGCGCTGGGTTAAAGTTGTTTCATTTATATATATTGTGTGTGTGTGTGTGTGTGTGTGTCTCTAACTATGTGCAGTTAAGGTCCTAATATGTATTTTAATTTACTAATGTGCACCTTTTAGGGTAAATAAGGCTCTAAATGAGGTACGTTATCATACAGTTGTGTGTACACTAGAGATCTGCAGTATGTCTTTATACCAGTTATAGTGATATCTTGATTACTTTGATGCAAATACATAAAAAAACTAATCTCTCCCAGAGTCTTCCTGAACTCCTGAACCCATCACAGCTTTTCAGGAATCGGTTAAAGACGACGTCTAACCACTCCACGAGTCTTTCCTAATCTAGCGTCCTAATAAGTGAATATCGTTGGCTCTTGTTCTCCTGGTGTGAGTTGCTTTGGATAAAAGTGTCTAAATACATAAATGTAAATGTGATGTAAATTCGAACTTGTTTGAATGAACTGATTCAAATCTCAGAGTCATTTGCATCATCATTCAGAAATATGTTAGCATGGTCAGACTGAGATTTAAGGTGGATACTGTAAACGAAAAGCTAAAAATGGCGCTTTACTGTGAAAAGGAAAAACAGTACTGAACCGTCCGTCATTCAAGTTAGTTTAACTAATGTTAAAAACCTTCAGAATTTGCAAATGTAATTCATTAGTTTTAAAACACCTCTGGTGAATATTTCTGGTTTATGTGTTGTGATATAGGTTATACAAAAAAAAAACGTGAACTTAGTGAAAGCTGCAGTGGAGAAAAATAACCGCAAATGCAATTTGATAATAATTTAGATATATGCAGAATATAGTCTAAAATGTGTTTTATAGTGGTACAGTAGTCAAACTGTAATTTTAAATAACTGAAATGCATTTTTTTTATATATATAAACACAAATACAGATATTGTTAAATACTGTATTGTCACGACACAGATTTCATTACCAATGCCTATTTTATTTTCTGTCTATGACCTGAAGGTTTTCTCAGTATATATCATATATAATTCACGTTGTTTTCTGTGTGTCATGGAGAGTTCAGATAGTCGCTCTGGCACATGTTCGTGACGATGTCTCCGGTGTTTCCTGCAGCTGTGGTCACGGGCGTTTGTGACGCGATGCCGGGACAGATACCGGACCCCTCGGTGACCGCCGGCTCCCTGGCCAGTCTGGGGCCTCTAGCGGGCATCTCCGCCACCTCGCTGACCGAACACCTGAAATACGCCGACCTCTGCAACCTCGGGACCATGCTGTCCCCTCTACACCTCCTGGGGAAGCTGGGCAAGCGCGCGCTCCCTATTAAAGCCGAGGTGAGCCCTGGTCCTCGTTTCATTTCGTGCAGGAAAACCCAAAACCCGATAGCAGAGCTGTAAACTGATTTAATCGTCCGGTTTTATTATAAAGAGAGCGCCCTTTGTGCGCGTCGGTGTTCAGTCCGTTATTTGACAGCATGCATTGTAAAAAAACTTTTTCAGTTCAAAGTTGTACGATTATTAGAGTGCATTTTCTTTCTGAATGAAGTTAGGAAGTAAATCTTACCTCATGTTTTTAGTATGCACATCTGGCACTAAACTGCTGGGACTCCATCTAGTGGATAGACGCTGACTGTTCAAAGAAACCTGAGTGAAGCGAAGATAAAGCGTTGCCCAACCATGTCAAGATTTTACACAGTGACAGAAAAAAACCTTGTTTCATAGATAAATGAAATGCTTAAAATGCACGAAAGACAGCAAGCAGCGCAGATCTTCTCTATATATATTTCAGATATATGTTCTGTTACGTCTTTTTCATTTAGTTGCATTTTGACTCATAATAGAAACAGATTCTCGTTAAACCAGTGAGCATTCCTTACTGTTGTAGGAATAATAGTAAACAGTTAATAGTGAAAATCAATAAAAAGCCTTAATTGTCTTGTTTGGGTGTTCATAGAAAGATGAAGAGGAAGAGCGGAGGAAAAGAAGGCGAGAGAAAAACAAAGTGGCGGCAGCGAGATGTCGAAACAAAAAGAAAGAAAGGACAGAGTATCTACAAAGGGTAGGTTTTCTGTAAAAACCTCAGTCAGTGTTGGGGAAAATTATTTGGAGAAGTAATGCATTGCAATATTATGTTACTTAAAAACATAAAAAAAAAAAAAAAAAAAAAAAAAAAAAAAATATATATATATATATATATATATATATATATGTACTGTATTATGCAAACAAATCTTTGAATAATTTACAGCTGTACTAAAAATATATAAATAAAATAATATATATGTAAATGCAAAAGTAATGCATTACAATACCGCATTACTTTTTACAGAAGGCAATGCATTACATTGCTTTTGCTCCAATATTTTCTTGCTAACGCTTTACTTTTCCCAGTAACACAAATAAGCTGTAACTTGCCTTCCCCAACACCGGCCTCAGTTCTGCATCAGCATGTGTGTTAATGTGCCTCCGACTCTTCACTGAAGGAATCCGAGCGTCTGGAGATGATGAACTCCGAGCTGAAAGCACAGATCGAGGAGCTGAAGCACGAACGGCAGCAGCTCATACTGATGCTCAACCGTCACCGGCCCACCTGCATCGTGAGCACAGACAGCATTAAGACGCCCGAGAAGGAGGCCAACCCTCTCCTGGAGCAGGTGGAGGCCAAATGAGAAGGAAGCACGCATTTCCACCTTACTGTTTACAGGTTAGCTCGTCTCCAGCTAGCTGAAGCACTTGGCTCGAAGCACTTGGACGTTTTAGGGAAGAGAGCGTGGCGTCTCTGACCTGCGAGGTCGGAGTTTAGAGACTAAACAAAGCGGAAAGAAAAACACACGGATGTGGCCCGTGCGGCGGCAGTCGTGAAACTTTTTTTTTTTGGTTGGTCATGAAGTGCCTTATTGGTTTTGGTCCGTTTGGTTTTTTTGGATGGAATGGATGAAAACACTCATTGAACGCTTGGAGATGCATGCTGTGGCCTCGCCGTGTTAACTGGATGATCTTCACGGACTGTCTCAACGTTTATTCACCATTGGCTGCCTTCACTTGTGTTTTTTTTTTCTGACGCAGGCGTCATGTATGCACATACGTATGAACTGTTTACATCGTGCCAATTTATTATAGTTATCTAGTATATAAATATATATATATGATTTTTATACTTCCTGTACATGGACTTATCACTAGATGTGATACATTTTATGCAACGATTTCATAACCTCTATTTCTGTGACTTATTCAGTTTGTTGTATAGCTGTGAAAACTGCAAACAATTAAACAAGTGATTTACAAATGTTATTTTGCAATACTCTGAATTTTTGGAGTCGGTCAACTGTAAAAAGCTCATTTTTATTTCACTTTTTTCTTGACATAGGTAAATGCATCAAATAAAGCAATGCAATCAGAAAAAGATAGAATTAAACAACAAAACAAACGGGTGCTTCAAACATTTTGTGTCCAACGCTTTTCCAACTGAATCATATTATACATGTTTTTATTGATAAATTTAATTTATATTAAAAAAACAGACAGACATATATTATGCTTCATCACATTTATTAAATGTGCATGCATAATTTAAAAAAAATATTTTGATACATTCATTAAAATGGAAGAGGATATTGCGATCATATTTTAATCATAAATAGTCATAAATCAGAATGAGAAGTGTTTCGAATACTAAATGTCTCTTTGAAGTAGTGAATAAAAAGTCTTCCCGGTCTAAAGCACTTTTGGTTTCTTGTTTGGGGTCCCTGGATTATTGCAGTCCTGTCCAATTGGTTATAACTGCAGACTGGAGATCTCTGGAGAGAGCTGGAACTCCAAAAATGGGCAGACCCTCCAAAATGGGGCGGGGTCTCTTTGAGGAAGGCTTTCACCATTAGCTGGCTCCAACCAATTTACATACTTTCTTTAAAAAAATAAAAGTTCATAAATGAAACCTTGTTTCTAGTAACCTCGTCGGTCTCATATCGCATAATCATATATTCATTGTTTATCTCCTGAACTACAATTGACTTTCTTTACCACGCTATTCAGCGCCAATCGCGGCGTGCAGCCAGATTCTCTGGTTAAGGTTGGGGTCAGGTGTAGGGTAGGGTGGGTTTAGTGGTCAGCATAGTGTAGGAAAATTAACACTGATTGACACAACCAATAAAATCTATAAAATCATCTGTGGGGTGGAGTTGATGGGTCAATGGGAGGAAGCCACGCCCCGTTTTGGAGTTCCCGCCTCCATTTGAGAGGCTCCATTCGACCTGCCAAACGGTACGCATTTTGACTTCAAAGCAATACTAAAATATAGATATTCTTAATTTATCCATTGTCGTGCAACTCTAGTGAAGACCTTTGGGAAATATTTAATATGAATAACATCAAATTGCTATGTAATTTCCTAACTGGTTTGCCTATTCACCAGGCCTTTGTTGGCCAAGTAATGTAAAGTGTGTGTGTGTGTGTGTGTGTGTGTGTATGCCTTGCAGCTAAACCATAAAAGGCATTGCTTTCTTCACAACCAATTTATGTTGCAATTTTCAAAATTTGAGAATATATGGCAGATAACAACCGATCAGCAAAAGATCTCCGCTGGGAACATCCTTGCTTATATATTCATACATGCAGATTCGACAATAAACTAAATCTCTGTAGATATTACTCAATAACTTTAAATGCATCGTTTTGTTTTTCTCCACCATTTGTAAAGGCAGTGCTTGGTGGGATAGCAGTCCCATCCTCCGTTAAAGCCATTACCTCAGACATGTATTTTTTCTTTCTAACAGAAGTTTGCCAGGTTCTAGTTTGGTTTATGCTTTACATCTTAAAATATCTGGGGACCCAAAGGTGCTGAACGAGTAGGTAAGAGCTTACGCACTTTTAATAGCTGCATCATCAAAATATGCATTTAGATTAAAAATGGCTTCCCGTTAATCACTGACTGCGACAATGAAGATGAATGAAGTGTGGAAGCGTCGAACTGGACCGCATCCTCCGATCAACACTAAACAGGGAACAGTCTTTAATTGTCCGAACTCCGTCACTTTCCATCTGTCAGCTTCAGTCAGTCCCCTGAGGCTTTTGGCAAATTCTTAAGATTTTCATGTTTGTTGCTTAAAACAGCCGTGTGTCCTGCAGACATCCTTGTCTCGTTCGGTCCTCGTGTCCGTATAAGGATCCATGACACCCTAGGAAGGGCTTCATTGATTTGATGATGCCTTGGCAGGTTTGGCATCTCAGATGATTGCACTAAATTGAACTGGCATGTGTCTTATTTGGTACAGAGTTTCCACATGTCATGGCCACTGGGAATACATGTCTAAGTCTCAGATGTTCAGCTTTTCAGACCACAGTTATGCATTTGAATATTTGAGAGACCACCGAGTTCTCAATCCTGACTCGTTCTATCCCTGAATTGTTTCTTTTTTAAATGATTGTTGAACAATGTTATAGAAGCTGATGGAAGGCCTTTTGGTCCATTACTGCAAGAGTTTTCCAGACTGGGATTTGAATTAGCCGTCATCTGGATCCGAAACTACGAATCCAAATCTAGTCGTTCATTATTCTCCATTATGCCATGGTTTTTGTGTTTTCTTTCCATGACCTCTGCCGTAAATGTTCCGACAGTCTTTCATTCTTTGTGTTCTCTTAATTCCATTTGGTCTTTTCACAGCGGCTCCTCTCTGTCCCATTATTACTCTTCATTTAGATTTACAGATTCGAGAGAAACCGCACCGTTAGATCACTCACGTTTGCTGAAGCTTAAAAGTATTTCTCAACTTTCACCTAGTCTTCTGATGCGTATAACAACCTTGCATTTTTTACTTATCGCCCAATCATTTGTTTTACAAGCTGCTTGCACACAGTTTCTCGTAAACAGCAGAAGCAGGCGCCAAATCTGAAAAACCATGCACTAATTATCGGCTTTTGACTCAATTTCATAATGCACTTTTTTCAAAACAAGCCACAATTCACAAAAATCTAACAGGAACCAATATGACAAGTGTGCAAAAGTTCGCTTTAGAGATGCGTTTGAATGCAAACGGCGACTTGACACCGCATTTTAGATACAGAGACATCAATGCTATCAGAACTTCCTCTCTCTCTTCTGGGGAGGATTTTCAGAGGATTTCTGTCGGGAAGGTTTTGGATGATGCTGAGTTCACCAAACTCACCCGACCTTGTCTTTACGGCCCTTGCTTTGTACTACCTTCATTTCTGGATCTGTCTGTATCCGTTTAATATATGTTGTTTTTCATATATTTACCGGGTCAAACAATAATTGAATAATAATAGATACTATTATTCTTAAAACCATATTTCAACATGCATTTTCACTTTCAAGTCCCATGGAAACTACAACACTAGATTAGGTTCACATTTGCCCTAGACTGCATATTTGTGAGGACTATGTTCATTAAAGAAATCACAAGAGAAACGCACTTTTGACATGTAGATGATAAATTATACGATTGACTAACCTGGATCTAGTTGTTTTTGAATATTGTATGAATGTGCATTAAGCCTGCTTTGTACAAATAAATGCATTTTGTCTCTGAAGAACATTTTGTTTGTTTATAACCATCATTTTCTTCTTCCGTCTCTTGCACGATGGCAAATATGTTGCTACCTTGCTTGACGTCGTACCAGATCATGCACATGAAACAAGATTTTTATTGTAAATAAACGCAGTTAATAAATAAACATGTCAGACGATGTTGAGTGATATCGAGCTGATATTGATCGCCCATCTCTGATTATCGCCGCAACTTTAACATTGCGTCTGTGTCCAGCAGAGGGCTCCGGGGCCCCAAATATTCACCTAATCAATATTTAATAACAACTCTTCTGTGATAATATGTCGGGCTGAGGGGGAGCTAATGATTTACAACAGATCACGTGCCAGAGTTTCTCTCTCGTGTCATTCGCGTGATGATGATGATGATGATGGTGATGTGAAGCTCACGCGCATGAATCAGTGACTGAGTTGTGTTTGATTCTGTCTTCACCTTTGCTCTGAACTTTCACGAAGTCGGTCCGGACCTTTGAAGACTCTTGAGAACTTCTGCCTCAGGAGGATTCTTGCAACAGAAGGAGCGGATTCCGGGTGTGTGGAGCAGGGGAAGGCATAGAGGTACGCTCGGAGCGCAAAATGTGCGAAAAAAGCGACAACCACTTTGGAATAGACGTTCTTCAGACAGAGTTCCCAAAAGGCGCGGATGGAAACTTTGATCGCGTTGAAATCTCCGGACGCAGGGACACGAGCACCCGTTTGTACCGGAGGAGATGGCTCGTTTTATTTCTCTTTAGCTCTTATTCGCTGTGCAACGCGTTCCAGTGGATCCAGTACGGCATCATCAACAACATCTTCATGAAATTCTACAGCGTCTCCTCATTCGCCATCGACTGGCTGTCAATGATCTACATGCTGACTTACATCCCCTTTATATTCCCGGTGGCATGGCTGCTGGAGAGGAAGGGGCTGCGGGTGATCGCTCTGTTCGCAGCCTCGATCAACTGCGCGGGGACGTGGATCAAAGTGGCCAGCGTCCAGCCCAACCTGTTCTGGGTCACTATGCTCGGACAGTTCGCCTGTTCCTTCGCGCAGGTGTTCATTTTAGGAATGCCGTCTCAGGTCGCGTCCGTGTGGTTCGGGTCTGATGAAGTGTCCACCGCCTGCGCCGTCGGCGTGTTCGGAAACCAGGTGCGTAAAAGCGCACGCAGAGACGCAGAAAAACCGCCTTCTGCCTTATTTTAAGTTATGTTAATCAGATGTGATATATTACACCGAAAGCCTGTGTTTGCATTGAAGTTGTATTACAAGTTAGACACACTATATAACATAAAAAAGGAAAGTGGTTTAATAATCATTAGGGCGCATACAGGTGACTGGTGAACATCGTTTCATGGCTTTATGGAATTTAAATTTCTCATGACAATGCTTGATACTGATAAGCAAGAATAGATTTTGGCGCTTATAGTTAGGTGTGCAAATAATACGTGCATAATGTATTTGAAATTTGACGTGTTTTCGCGCATGCGTCCACCCCACAACTCTAATCCTATACCAAAGGATTGACTATATATGATGGGAATTACAAACAAGTACAATTATTATTTACATCTAATAAGTAGCTTCAAAAGTTGGGCAATTTTGTCTCTAAAATTGTTTCACTGTAAACTGCTTTAATTTGGAGAATCAGATACATGCCACTTTGCTCGTTGCTGATTGGTCCAGCTTGGGTCTGCGATCTCTAAATCAGATGAATGCCCGTAAACCGCGTCTTTCCAACCTTCTGCTGGTGAAAGCAACCCCTTGACGTCCCACCGTGAACTCGTACTGGATCCATTAGTCCCGGTTCTGAGTTCTGACGTCACATTGCCCGCGAAACAGCAATGGCGACCCGTACGGAGGCGGTGTTTATGTAAGTGCTGCACTCAGATGAAAGGGAAAACAGCTTCTCTTGCCTTATGCGCCGTTTTTTCTCTCCTCCGTTCCACTCAAATAAGCAAGGAAAGTGCCTTTGGCATAGAAATGTTTGTAAACGGGCACAAGCCCCGTATGGTTTGTTTACATCCGTGACTTGCCTGAAACGCGACGAAGTCGTGAGTCGTGGTTTCAAGTCGTGACTTACGGGCTGGGACTCAGAGTAGTCGTGTAGTGTGAGTCTCAGGGGCCATGGCGACTAACCTGCTCCAAACTCATCCATCCTCTTGAGTCTGAAAAATCAGAGTTTGCTCAAACTAAATGTGAACTTTCCTGGGTAAAAAAAACTAAACAGGGCACTGGCGAACAGCCCTACAAACAATTCTTTGTTCCCTGAAGGTTTTGGGAACGTTTTTGGTTCCCAGAAAGTTCTGGGAACGTTGGGTTTGGATCCCGGAACTTACTTTTTTAAGGTTTATTTTTGGTTATACAGGAAAGTTTTCTTTTACGAAAATCTAACGTTTGTCTGTGGTTTTTAGAATGTTATTCTAACGTTGCTGTAACGTTCCTCTAACCTCACGACGACCACGCTGTACATCAGTAATCACCCAGCGTACATGACACAGTGTAAGGGCCACAGAAATGATCCGTAGGGACACTTACAAATAAAAGTATTATAAAAAGCATATCTTGTTATTGTTCAATGAATAATAATAAGCGCATCAACTAAGATTAAATGAAATAAATAGTTCATTACAGAGTAATTTACCTAGATTTTACATTTCTTCAGCACCAAATAAAATTATTTATAGACAATCTATGGTTTATAAAATATATATTTTTATAGATGTAAATAAATAAATGACCGTTAATGACAGGTGGGTGGGCGAGCAGATCAGAAGCGCGCAATAAATAAAGATGAAACAATAAATAAAGATAAAAAAAAACTTCTGTTATCACTCTTTGCTTAACTCTGGCTTAATATAAAACGTTAACATTTGCTTTCATTACTCTAATTTCTGTATTTTAATAAATGCCGCATTAAACTGATTTCAGGGATCTGCAAAGGTATTACATTACACAAAAAAACACCTGCAACATTTTAATTGGAAAGATAGTTTTACAGTGTTATACAAATAACTTGATATTTGATATATGGCTGGTGTGTTCAGGTTTTTGAGGGGTTTTGGGTCATCAAACTAGCTTAGACTGCCCTGGCATACGCCTACATACATTGATATAATTGAACTTGTATGATGGAAAGCCGTGGTGCCATAAATTAATTTTAAACACAACGCGTGAAAGCTGGTTTATTGGCTTATTGGTAGCCTACATAAAAAAAATATGGCTGGTTGTTGGATGGAGGCAGCGAGACGTGAGGTGTACAGATCCACGTGAAGGCTTTTATTTACAAACACAGTCATACATCAATAATCAGATCCGTCTCGGACAAGACACAGGTGTATGCATGGGTCTCCGAAGTCAAACGTTTTTAGATTTGGGTGTGACATTGAAAAAAGTACACTTTTTAAAACTAAAGCCCCACCACCCCTTCCACTAGGCTGGCTACGGCCCTGACATGGGGTGTGTGTGACTGTAGTTTGA
Source organism: Puntigrus tetrazona (assembly GCF_018831695.1). Classification (NCBI taxonomy): domain Eukaryota; kingdom Metazoa; phylum Chordata; class Actinopteri; order Cypriniformes; family Cyprinidae; genus Puntigrus; species Puntigrus tetrazona. The sequence goes on along the minus strand of NC_056715.1, from coordinate 17,933,013 downwards.
TTCAAACCGAGGTGGAGAGATCTAGTATAAATGACATGATTACAAATCACTCACATGCTGAATGACACCACAGCACACTCGACTTATGAATGGGAGGGAAGGAGCAGATATTAGTTTTAGCGCTGAGATGTTAGACTATATCCTAAGACAGATTTCTCAATAACCAGCTCTGAAATGAAACATGACCCCCCGTGACCCCACTAGGAAATAACAGAAATCTTATTTCTCTTCTTCACTCTGAGCGCTATCTTCAGTCGTTGTTTTTCAGCTGGATTCATCTGAACTCACAGTAATGTGGATCTTTTGGGAAAACGCGTGCCTGTAGTTACCAGAGCTGCATTTTTGTTGTGTTTGTTGTGTTGCATAAAGTCTGGAGCACCAGTGCAACATATTCTGCAAATCATCTTGTGAATTACTTAGTTTACTTGCCACTTGCTATAGTGCTTTGAGTGAAGATTTGATGCTGTTCACCTTGCAAGCACTAAGCTTGGGCATACAGTTGTTTAGAATCCTTCCAATTCATTAATATGAGAACAAGGTTAATGATGGAATGGATGAAGATGAAAGTTAACGGTAAAGAAGGGTAGCATATCCACACTTACATATAGATGAGACCGGACAAACTAACACCGAACAGAATTGAGTATAAAGGGGAGTAGATGACGTTAATGATGAGACACATCATAACAAAATGACACAAGTAACACAAGACAGAAACTAGGTCACACATGGCACATGAGGAATGAAAATAAACACAAAACAGTCCAGGGGTGTGATAGTTGAGAACAAATGAATGCATTTGACTTCGTTGGAAAAGTTGTGAACAGTTCTCCTGTGCATGTGGTCTATAGCATGTGGGTTGCACATTTCACCACTGTCCTCTAGGGGCTCTAAGTGGGATATCTCCCCTAATATAGTAGTAAAGGGAGTAGTATTGTTTGGTTTAGAAGAAGCATGGCTTTCTTCCCATTCTTTCATCAATGCTGAAGAGTCCAGACTGAGAAACTTTAATGTTGGAAACCGCCCCTAACTCGCAGTGGTCATTAATGGCCTGAAAAAGACATCTATGGAAGGAGAAAGTGAGTATGGGACTGAAGTGAGGAAGTTTATTGAGAGACATTTTTATGTTGATGATGGTCTCAAGTCATTCCCTTCAGAAGAAGGCCATTGGTATGTTAAAAGCAACTCAAAACATGCTGGCTCAATCTAACCTCCAAACAAAACCGAGGTTGTGAAAGCCCTTCCAGCTGCCAACCTCGCCAAAGACTTAGGATTTTGATGTTGGCCAAGATCTTCTCCCTGTGCAAAGAAGTTTAGGTCTCAGATGGGACCTTGTTGCAGACACTCACTTTCCAAGTGACTCATGTTGAAAAACCAAAACCTCAATGAGGAGCGCTATCGACCAATTATAACTTATCTTGGGTTTGCTGCTCCAGTGAGTCCAAAAAATTCTAAGAGATCTGACCATTTATATTTGTTACTGGGATGGTAAAAATGGTGTACCTCTCTAAAGGATCTGAAAGGGGTGAAGATCCCAAGAGCATTCACATCTATTCCAGTCTCAAAAGCTCAGGAAAAAACAAGTTTCCTTATTCTGTGATGCAACAAGTAAAGCTATCACCGCTGTTGCCTTCCCGAAAGACTACAGATGCTAAAGGACTGAAGTAGGGTTCATCTCTGATAAGACAAAACTAGCTCCTAAACCTGAGTTCACCATACCAAGACTAGAACTTTGTGCTGCTCTCCTGGCAGTAGAAGTGATCTCTGAAGAGTTGAATTTGGAACTGAAGAACATAAAATTGTGCTTGGTTACATATTCACTGAAGCCTCTAGAGCTGTAGCACGACTCTCACACACTGCTCATTCCATTACTAAAGGAGCTGAACATGATTCCTGACAATGCTTGCACATTTGTAAGAAGCCTTTGAGTGAACTAGATGAGATTAAATTCCTCCTTGCTGTTCAGACAGAGGTTTATTCGCAACAATTCTAGAGTATCAACAAACAAGAACCTCAAGAAACAAGGTCCCTTTATTGACTCTCAAGGCCTTCTCTGAGTTCGAGGGCGATTATCAAAAGCTCAGTGTCCATCAAAAGAGACTCACCCAATCAAAATTCTGCACACACAATCTCATTATTCTCTTATTTACCAAAGTAAAATGTGTTTAAATTATTTAATCCAAAGACAAATTAAATACTGTTTTTCATACTTTTATTATGTGGAAAAACTTGAAACCCAAGTTTAATAAGTAAAGAATGCCACTGATTTCGTATAGTGTGTTTTAAATTAGAATGCTTTTGACTTTTCCTTTGGAAACCTTTTGAAACCGTGGATTTTAACTGGTATCGGTACTGAATAATGACATTTTGGTACATTGACAACACCAGCGTGTTGTATCCTTTTATCAATTGACTAGGTGTTTGAATTGTAATTGGTTTGTATTGTGTTTTAGAAGGTTGTCATTGTTGTTAGCCATAATATCAGCTTCACCTACGATAAGTACATTAGACATTTACAAAAAGACATTCATGATTTTTTTTGGACAATTTGCAGATTTATCTTCCATCCATTGTGCATCTTCCAGTTGCACAAATCAGAGAGTTTAAATTTTTTTGTTTTGGGTCAGTGAGATGGAGATTATGATGCAATTGATTCTTTGTGTCTTTCCCCTTCAGCTTGGCATTGCTATTGGTTTTTTGATCCCGCCGGTTCTTGTGCCCAACGTGGATGACATGAATGAACTGGCTCAAAACATCAGTGTCATGTTCTACATCACAGCTGCTGTGGCCAGCCTCATCTTTCTGCTGGTGGTGTTTGGTAAGGTTATCCAGTCAAAAATAATAAGGATGGTTAAGTGACAAACGTTTTTAATTTAGATCAGTCTTGATATTTGCTTTTACAAAGTCATTTGTGTCAAGTGGTGAAATTGATTATATGATTTGATTTTGGAAACACAAGCAGAACCAGTTGCTGTGAATATCATTCAATTTGTGTTTGCAAGCAATGAACTGCTCATGTTTCATGAACAAGGCTCAATGCTTTGCCCTATGATGTTATCCTTGATTGTAGTCATTTTGCAAACCGGGTCATGCTTACTCATATAATGTCCATTTCTGGTTTAATCAATTGCTGTTTAGAGGGTTTGAATGTGCCATTCAGTTTTTCAGGAAAGGCCTGAAATCCCCCCGTCTCTGGCTCAGGTGGCGCTCAGAGACATGCCCACCACAGAGTACTCGTACCTGGCTTCAATCGCGAGACTTTTCTGCAACAAGCCCTTCATCCTCCTCCTCATTAGCTACGGTACACACTGATAACTATATAAATATATAATAGGCTATAATACATTTATAGAAAAAACTGTGCAACAAGTATAATGCAGTTTAATCTTTTTCTCATTGTCTTTATTTTATTTATTCCGTCTGATCGCTCAGACATCATTAGTTCTAGCGCTGCCCGACATTTAAGCTATTCATCATAAAACTAAAATTCAGTCAACAAAACGTTTAAAACTATTTCATAGGAATACACAGAAGAATGCACAAGCTAGTACGACTGATAGCTTTTTGTTTCTTTGAGAGAATGACAATCGTTTTCATCTGCCACATTTATCAGCGTCGCGATCGATCCGATGAGATTGGACGAATCACAAGTCGCACCCGTTTCTACGTTAAATTGATAAATAAGGCCCACTATGTCTGCAGAATTCTGCAGTGTTAACTTATAATTTTCTTGTATTGATTTTGAGTCCAGGGTAGTTATAGCGTACATACAGTGTAACTGACTAAAATAAAAACCCTGAACACATGCTCATTTAATGGCTCCATTTAATTGAGTTGCCTTTATAGTCAGCAAATTTAAACCCCCGTATAAACTGAAGTGTCCTGTTCATGTATTGTAGCATTTTTAAGTACTTTAAATGATTTTAAGTCAAGTCACCTTTATTTATACAGCACTTTATACTATATAGACAGTGCAAAGCAGCTCTAAAAAGAGGACACGTCGTTATTGATTTGGTGATGAACCCAGACTCCATAGGTTACAGAAAAAATCATTTTGAATATACAAAACAAATTTTATACTGGTTTAAAAGTTAGCTGCCTGTATAGAAGATAGAATGCACTGCAGCAGCTCGCTTTGGACCAGAATACGGAGATAAATGTATAACTATGTTTTTTGTTCTACTTCCACTTACCTGATATCTTCTATATCGAAATAATGTCAGGTATTTTCCAAATTCCAAAAGAAAGAAATAAAAAGACAAAAACTTGATAAATCGGTCTGCACAGAAAACCGAATAGTATTCAGATCATTTTTTACCTCTTATACACCACAATCTCTGACGGTCCTGATCTCGTTCACAACATGCGTCATTGTGCTCTGGCACGCTGCAAAGTAGCTTTACAGAAAATCTTGAGCTTCTGCATTATATTTAGTAGTAGGTTAATAGTAGTGACTATGACAGAAATGTAGAGGAAATATCATGCAGTTAGTTAAAATTCCATCCAGCTAGTGTTTGGTTTAGGGTTATTTACTAGTTACTTATTATGCAAACTTAATTGTTTACTGTTTAAAATAAGTACATGTAGCAAGTAACCATGTCATGTTACAATAAAGTGACTTTTGGTGCGATGGCAAGAAAGAAAGAAGTTCAGATAAATAGTGTGGTGGCAAACCATTCAGTTTGACGGTTTCAAGCTGCACTCTATACTCAATGGGGAGCCAGTGAAAGCTAGCCAAAACAGGTCTAATATTGCGCCTCTTTTTAATCTAGCTGGACCTGTAACAGAACAATTTAGAGACCCTTAAATAGTTGTAATACTTGATCAAATAAATGCATAACGCAGTTTCGAAGTCCTTGAGTGGGAGGAAAGAGTTAACTTCGGCAATTGAACTTTAACTTTCACTATTGAAATGTTACTTTGTCTCTCATTTCTAACTATCAGTTTGCCATTATACCCCATTTGAATCCTTTGATATTTATTCGACAGCACGATTCTCCCTGTGTTTGTGTTTCCCAGGACTGAACGTGGGATGTTTCTATGCTGTTTCCACTCTGTTGAACAGGATGATAATAGAGCATTACCCTGTGAGTCCTGCTGTCAACATCCTCGAGTTCTCCTCCACTCTACAGACACAGATGATGCACACAGTCATCATTGTATTAACATGTTTTTTGTTTGTTCGTTTTTTGGGAATTGTGCCATTGTAACAGCATGGCATGTTTCGAAGTGTCTTGATGTACACATCGTGGTCTACGATAATGATTATTGTTCGGTACTACAGCAACATCAGCTTTTTTTACTTGCTAAAAACATATAATGTGTCATTTTATCAGTTCACTGTGAAAGACATTCTTGCTGATTTCAGCTCAGACTCCGTGTACTGGCTTACCTAAACACTGCGGGCTGAATTGCATCAGAACATGCTCTTACGGGGTGATATATTTAAGATATCTCAGATGTCATTATTGTCTGAAGCGCAGGGTGAAGAGGTGAACGCTGGGAGAATTGGCTTGACTCTCGTCATCGCTGGCGTGGTCGGCTCTCTGATCTGTGGGATCTGGCTAGACAAGACCAAGACTTATAAGTAAGTCGTGCATTTTCTATTGTTTTATTCCCCCCCTGAGGTCTGCTCATAACGATAGCAAAGTTTTTCATTTTATAATGCGTAAGACTAAAACACGACCAAACATTTTAATTATTGTAACCTTTTGAAATGTACCTTTCGCAAAATCAAACTGACAGAAGATTTGACGATCTTGCAAGCAAGATTGTGTTAATTTTTTTTTTTCATATATGGTGTTGCATGCACATGTGTAATTTAGTAATAGCAATTAACATAAAATATTTAGGCATTTAATCATCACAGCTTTGTATATTTTAGTATATACTAAAAAAAAATTCTAAGTAGAAAATTAATACAACTTTTATCAGTCTGTTACTTGGCTTTTTTTCTTTGTTTATGACATTAGCAATTTCTGCATGGAAATGATTTCAAATGAACCTCTACACCATTTATTTTGTCAAGTGTAGCTCTCGGTAGAGTGACCTTTCTCCAAGACCTTTCCTACACTAGATTGTTAAAACTCTTAACTTTGACTCATGTTGAGCAGCAGAATGCCTGTAATGTGCTTTCTTTTATAACAGAGCCTCTGTTTCTCCTAATCTCATCATGTGTGAGAGGATTTAGCAGGACAGATCAGCGGTTACTGGGTTTATTACTCACACTGACCTTGATTCAAGAATGGAGAACACACTCCGGTCTTTACTCTCAATCCTAAAGATGTGCTTTCATCGTCGTAGAGTATCAGTCATTGGAACTAATGTTATTTCAGTCCTGTCACAGTAAGCTTGGACTTAATTTACTTGTCATTTGAGTAAATTCTCATTGACAAATCACATACAGCAATTTAAAGTGTTTTGTCAAAATTGACTCAATTCTAAATATTTCAAGGTAGACGATTATGAGTTGAAGAGCACTGCAAAAATGTCTACATGCCTGAATCTAAGTGTCTAAACATCAGTCCGCCACACTCATTTAGAGGCAATATTTTTGTGCTTTGTGTCAAGAACAATATGTTTTAGCAGTCAATTAAACATTTTCCCCCTTAACAGACTGAAACAACTATCTGAGGCCAATAGAAAAGTAATATAATGAAACTGCAATATAGTCTCATTGGAAAAACATGCCTGTACCAAGACTCCAGAAGCTCCACATGAACACTACATGCAGTAAAACACCTACAATTTGTGTTCATGAATTATGATGACGAAGGCAGACTGTCAGTTATTAAAGGTTTATTTTTGCACAGCTCTTTGCACTATGACCTAAAAAAAAACACATATTGCATGATACTTATGCCTTTAGTAAACTTGCTGGTTAGCTCACCTGGTAAAGCATCGCATTTGTGATTGTGCTCTGGAACTTGAGGCCCATAAAAATTGAGTTGTGATAAAAGAGCTCAAAGACTTGTAGAAACAAGCTAAAATGGCATTATTAGATTTGGTTGGGATGTTATTTTAATATGCGATAGGGAAACAACCACTTTGGCATCACTCACTTTGAAATGATGCTAAACATGTAAGAATCGATGCAACAATCACGTGTGTGCATTAAAACCACTAAAAGGAAGCCAGGCTTAAATTTAAAACCATTACTGCATCACATATTGAGGTGACAGCATTGTTCAAGGTTTCTTGTTCATTTAAGGTTAGTTTTTTCTGAGTAGGAAGAAAATGTACCTTTAAAGTAAAAAGGCCCATGATCTCTAATTACCATCACTACAAGAACAAAACACATATATTAACCAAACAACATAAAGAAGATTAAATGGGGCTAAAACCTCTATTAATTCTAAATGACAGCTATTTTCACAATCGCATACATATTTAATGTATTCAGGAGTAAGGGATTATGGGTTTCCCTCGGCCACAATGCTTGGTAGAAGATTAATGAAGGTCTTTTCAACTCAACTGTACATTACACCAATCAATGCACTATAGACGTCAGAGCTGCGTTTCTCTTATTACTTAACAAATTGTATTGAAGACTTTGTTTTTAAAATCTAAACCGTTTCTCTCATGAGTTTAATTAAAGAAAGCGTGATTAACATGTTTAAACTACATGTTTTTTACGCTGTCAGACTAAAACTGATCAAGTGAAGTATATTTGCATGTGCTTTGAGACACGAGCAGCATTGGCCTCATGTAGAAACTTCCACTGTTTGTAGAATATTGATTAGCAAATGTGTTCTCTGTTTCCAGAGTTATCATCCACCTCCTGATATGAATAGATGGTGATTGTTATGTAACACGGTTGCTCATATATTTGTCTGTGAATGCGTTCTGTCCGTATCCATCACAAAGGCTCTTCACTGTAGTGGTCTCTCTTATCTCTTGTGAAGCGCCGGTTTGAAAACTGCCTGTTCAATGAGCACACATCATCCCGGAGCTTGTAATCGACTCAGAGTCGTTTGAGTCAGAATTGCCCCCGGCAGATCCCAACAGCAGCAGTGAAGTGGGGCGTTTTCTTACGCGTGGTTGTACTGAACGGCTTCATAATACATTGTTGATTTAGAGGGAGCTAAAGACATAAAAGACCTACTTACATGTACAGGAATTTTGTTTTCCTACCGAGGCTGGTTATGATTAAGAAATACATGCTTTTCCTAGAAAGATGTGTGGATCTGTCGGATTTCTCAGAAATTAGACATATCATGTCCAATAACTTTACATTTCCACTTCACTATTCATCACAGATGATCACTACAATGTTCTCCGCACAAATCTACCTTTTAATTTATTTTTGTCCTTACTTGATAAAAATTGACATTACATCATCATCATACACTTACGGCAGAATGAGGCTGTTCCGTACCTATATTCAGTTGACATGAGAATTCATATTTAACCACGTGTGCATTTTAAAAATAACATAGCTGCCATATTCTGACAAAAATAACAGGTTCATTTTGAACATATACCTTTTTTACTGTAAGGTTTTATATATGTGACTGCGTCCCTATGTCTAAACAGGTAATCATTGCCTGTTTCAATTCATTTCTAAAATCAGGCAATATCAAAACCACTCAATATTGGCCTTAATATTGCCTTTTTTTTCCCTTTCTCTCAGATTTCACCCCAGTTGTGTTACAGGGGATAGACAAGGATGAGTTGTAGCTTATAACTTTATTATCAAAATAAAAGGGAATCCAAAAACAAACTCAACAGATGTTTGTCACGTTACTTCCACAGTCACCAGTTGAGCTGAACTGCATTTCCCAGCATCCCTCTTGCCACTCACCTGCACTATGTCATAAAGCATTCATACCTGACCTCTATCGGTGAATCCTCCTCACCTGTTGCTGCCAATCAAGCTCCTTATAAGACAAGACTCCGCCCATATATACCAAATACAGATTCATCCAACATTTATTTTCACCTGCCTACTGTTTTAATAAACCTGCTGTTGTATTCATCAGCCTTTGTGTCTCTCAGTGGGTTTGGTGACAGAAGATGCTTAAGATGGCCTCATAAAGGAATATGTGGAGTAGATTTTAGGACTTACATTTTGGAGTGACTCCCTATTGAAGACTCTTTTCTGGCTGGTATTTGAAGACAGTCTTATTAGTCAGGTACCCACAGCAGCAAACTCTTATTCCCGCACTCAATATATTGACTATGTGATGTGCTGGAGTGCCGTTCCTCTCTCACAGATAGAGAGGTGGATGAGTTCCTCAGTTTAGCCCCAAGGAGGTTCCAGTTCTTAAGTTTATCGCTAAAAGAGCTCAGATTCCTGAGTTTAGCCCATGGAGGGCTACAGTTCCTCAGTTTAGCATTAAGGACATTTCGGTTCTTAAGTTTACCCCTAGAGAGAGCTCCAGTTCTTGAATTTTAAACCAGAGGGGGCTCAGGTGCTCGCTCCTCCTGAGCTCCCTCAAGTGCCCACTCCTCCACAGTTCGCTCCACCAGAGCGCCATCCTGTTACCACGACTGGCCTTTCAGTTCACAAGTATTGCTTGTTTCTGTCCAAGGTGGCCCACATTAGCCCACAGAATGTCACAGTTGTAGTGTTTGTGGGTAAACTGTCTGTGCCCTATATTTTATTTACACCTAATCCACCCATGTGGGCTTTAGCTTCATTTGCTCTGCCCCGGCTGAATTCCTGCTGTGCCATCCTCATCATGAATACAATCAGTAGTCTTTGATCCATAGAACACAGAACACATAGAAATCAACACAATAGTTGCTGGAGCAAACACATACACAATGAGTAGACCCAAAAGAGGAGAAGCACACAGACAGGAACTAAATACACAATGTGTATTTAGAACCAAGAACCAAGAGCCAAGTCAAATTCTAGTATCCTTTGTGGAGTCAAGTCCAGTTAAAATTTCTGGAACCTAATCCAGATCCAGTTCATCTTTGGCTTCCAATCCAGTGGGAAACACCTAAACCAGCATGGGATCCACCAGATCCTCACAGACTTTCATCTGTACCATCTTCTGGTCAATCAACTCCATTAGCTCCACCACTGGCCTCAAGCTGGTCTCTACCCTTGGTTTTGCTGACTCCACCATGGCCACCACCTTCAGTTCAATTAGCTACACCTCTGGCTTCACTTTGGTCCTTGCTCTCTAATCGCTGATTCTTCCATAAACACGGCATCAGTTCCATCAGCTTCATCTCTGGCACTGATCTGGTCTCAACCCTCTTCTATAGAAACTCATCCACGGCCTTCACCCTCAGTTCTTCCTCTGCCTGTACCTCTCCATGGTCTGGACCCTCTATCTTTCCCCTGTGTCCACCACTGTACCACCACCCTAGTCTCTGTTAAACTCTAGTCTGCTATTGTCTATGTGAGTTTTTTTTAAATGTGTAGAAAATAACATAAGCTTGTTTTTCATAAACCGGTCAAAATTTACCAGAAACCGCTGCACACAGGCTGAATGTGAATGTAAGTGTCTGTAAATTCACCCTCTGACACTATTGTATTCACACTAGGAAAGCCTGCTAGTTCACGTGCTTTGGTCCGGACCAAATACAACTTTTTTGCAAGTGAGCCAGAAATTGCGAACAAAACCACAAGTGTGCTAAGGTCAACCCAGGAAGTTCAAAAACAGGCTAATCATGGAAAGTTTTTATAGTACAAATGTTATACTGATTTTATTTATTTTATGTTTTACCGAATTTCTGTTGTCACCTACTAACACAATATGAATCCAGTGAAGAGAGCATACTCTTATACATGACATAGTACTGACATTGGCAAAAAGTAGCGTGTATAGGAAAGCGATTGCAGGCTTTTACGGGTCTCATTTTGGCTAGCAAGTATAGTGAACAAAACACTTTCCCATAACACAACTACTGGAGCTTGTTAACTCAAAATGCGCAGTGCTTTATGTGACTGGGGTTGGATTGAGTTCGGATTACATTCACACCTTATACAAACTGTACCACAGTTAATTTGGAACCCAATCGAGACCACCTCGGTCTCGGTTCGGTTGTTTGGTGCGCACCAGACTGTGATTGCTGCATTCACACCTGCCCAAAAGGTCAGCACCAAAGGGTGGAACGAACTTGAGTTTGTTTCAAATGAACCAAACAAGACATACACCCTAAAACTGTGCTTTAAACTGGAGAGCATTTATTTATTTTCAGTTGTTCAAATTGCCGTAATCGAATATGATTAGAATGATAATTACATTTTTATCAGGAATTATTGTCAAACCAGGAATCGTTAAATCCTTACTAGGCACAGATGAACATAATCAACCAGCGAGTCTTTGTCTTGCCATTTTTATTCCTTTTAAACTATACTGTTCAGCACAATGGTCATTGCTGTTTTATTGTGCTTTGTAAAAAAATGAATTGAACGTAACTGGACTGGATGACCTCCAATTGTGGGAATGAACTAACTTATATGGCAAGATACGGCATGCTGTATCTTGGAAGCTGGACTCGCAGAAATGGCAGACTGGGAGAGACCACTGGGCAAGAAAGTATTCTGGAAAGAACCATGATTTTACACTAGACTAGCCAGACGTCCTAACAAAGAAACAGCTTTGTAGATGAGGAAACAGGTAGGGCTCCACTCCAGGATGTAGTACTGGATTAGTGCTCCTTCTGGAATTGACATGGCGGCTTCCTCTAGCTCCTGAATAGACATGGTAACAGGCTCAGGATGGAGTGCCAGGCCTTTGTGGTGGAAGAGAATCTGGAGAACAAAAAGCCATAGCAAAGCCAGGAGCCAGTAGAAGAAGGCCAGGTCGGAACTGACAGGACAGAATACTGTCTCAGCAGAGCTGGAGACTACCACAGCAGAGAATACAGGGCTGAAGATCCACATGTTGGAGAATATGGAGTTTAAAGATCACCACAGCAGAGAAGGTGGAGTTGATGACCACCAATGCAGAGCAGACAGTGCTGGAGACCACCAGTGCAAATTGTAGCTGAGAACCGTCCAAGACCAAAGATCATCAAGATAGAGCTGCTGGAATAGGAGACTACCAAGGCAGAGAAAATTGAGCTTAAGTGACCAGATGAAGCATGATGGAGCTGAAGACCACTAAGGCAAAGCAGAAGACCACAATTTTGGATCAGCCAGGGCTAGAGATGAAGGTCATCAACAGAACAGGAAAAGAGTTCAAGAACACCCCCTTGGCTTTGACAGGACAGGCAATGGGTCCAGTGTTGGTCTTCATGGCTGTGAAAGGACCAGCACTTTCTGTTCTAGGTGACCTCTGTGGACATAACAGGACAGGCAGGGAGTTGTGGTTGACCTGGAGTGAATGGAGCTGTCTCTGGAGGATTAGGATCAGAAGCTCCTACCTTGGGAGGATCTGGAGCAAACACTGCCACCTTATGTGCAGAACATACACTCAGAATGGCAGTGGCCTCTTCCTGGGAGTGATGCAGATGGTGGAAGGACCTCTAAGACCACCTGATTCATTTGTGCTGGAAACATGGCGCTATGGGAATGCCGACCAATTAGTCCTGTTTGATTATGGTAAAATGGTAAACATACTCAAGTACTTGTTGTACTCGAGGGAACCTTGAACCCTCCTCCTGATGGCCCCTCCCAAACCTACATTTGGAATATTTACTAACATGTGAGGCAATTCTGAGAAATGATTATACAAAATCCTTTTGATGAAAACAAACAAACTGTCATCCTGCGCGAGAAGGAAGAGACGAGACGGATAGATGCTAGCTAGTTGTATTTCTTGGACTAGTATTCTATCATGGTGCGATTAGCCAAAGATAAGTAGATGTCCACAAATGGTGAGAAATGGCAAACTCAGCTTTACACAAAATGCAAAGACAATGCCAGACATGGGACTAAGGAAACTGAGGGCATGCAAATGCACGGGAAAACAGGGGGCTTAATAAATCACATAAAATAGGTGAACATAATCAATCAAACAACTGATGAGTTCACTATAGACACCAAGTGAAAAAGTACATAGGGACTACAAATAGGAACAGAAACCAAAGCAACAAAAGCGATTGTATGTGCATATATTTTGATATACAGATAGAGCTGACGCCTGTTGAGTTGCAATCAGAAACATACTTTTAAGAAAATGACAAAATGAAAAAGCAGATGATGTAGGTCTACCACTGATCTATCTATTATATATCATTGAGGTCTACTCAAACCTACATTGCTGATTAATGATTCCCTGACATGCTTTTATTTCTGCACTTCTGTAACGTATCCCATTGAATGTATGAAGATGTTTAAAGATTAAACCACTCAGTCAAAGTGTTCTGTGAGTCACACAATTACGACATACATTTTGGCAGTTTAACCTGTTAATTTTTGTCTTGCCAGGCAGACAACGCTCTCAGTGTATCTGCTGTCGTTTGTGGGGATGGTGATCTATGCTTTCACCCTGAACTTGGGTCATCTGTGGGTTGTCTTCCTTACATCAGGAACACTCGGGTAAGAGATGCAGTGACAAAAAACCTGCAGTGGACACAGAGGTGTTGTGACATTCAAGGCACGCTATAAAAAAATCCTTTTTGTCTTTTTAGCTTTTGTCTTGCTTTGCACTACAAACAACAGCACAAGTGCACTTTTCATGCAAAAAGAAAAATAATTTGTTAGTCAATGAAAATGAAAATAAATTATGTATTATTATAGTATTGTGAGACTGTGGTTGTCAAACGTTCCTGACATTGTTACACTGTAGTTACACACATAGCTAGCTTTATCATTTATTTTCTAGGTTAGGGTGTAGGGTTAGTTGCTTGTAATTCTGCATAACTTACAGTTTTCACTATAACAAGTACATGTAACAAGTATAACCATGCCACATTAAAATAATGTGTTACCAAAATGCAACATTCTGGAAGGAAAAGTTAAACTTTTCTCAGCTTTTGTCACAGTATATACTTACATCACATTTCTTCCACTTTGACCAAAGTGCACATGTGCCCGAAGTATAAAAATCATGGCAGAATTTCCCAACAAAACTCTTAGACACCAAACATCTAATATTGTCATTTATAAAAGATAATTTTGCCTCCAGTATGATAGTTACAGCGTCAACTAAATGGACCACGCTAGCCAGCCAAATCTTTACCTCGTGATTACATGCTTTTTAAATAAAAAAGGGAATATTTATATAGCAGCATAGAGCTGATTGCAACATCTAGAGTTTCATGAATGAACTAGATTTCTGTTTTTAATGCGTGTTAATGATTGCTGAACTATTTCCAGTCTGGAAGCTGATTCCTCACACTCTTCTGTCTTTGTCCGCAGGTTCTTCATGACGGGTTATCTGCCGCTGGGCTTTGAGTTCGCAGTGGAGCTCACGTTCCCAGAGTCAGAGGGAACATCTTCAGGACTGCTCAACTGTTCAGCGCAGGTCACGCATCCGAGTCCAATCTGAAAAGATGTTTCCACGTCTTCCAGCAAATAAATGCATGGTTGCACGTTTCAAATTCAGACATATACACTTTAACATTTTCGCTTATTCATTAACTATGCATGCTTAGTTATATTTAGCATTTGATATACTAGCTGTTAATTTGAACTAAACTGGTTTAGTTGATTCCAGTGTCACCACTCAACAATTTTGAAACACCAAATCTAATTATTTCAATCAAAAAGTAGCCATTGGCAGTTTATTGAGGGAAAACTCTTCACACTTGGTTACCTTTATGACATCCATGCTCAGGATCTTTCTGTTATATGCAGATGTTTGGAATTGCATTCACCATCATTCAAGGGAAAATTATCGATCACTTCAGCACGCTGGCTGGAAACATCTTCCTCTGCGTGTTCCTCTTCATCGGCACCATCATGACAGGTAGAAGCGCTCCACTCGTCTTCTTCACACATGATGAACATAGCATAACTTCAGCGGCGCGTACACACACGCTTGGTTTCATGTAGTAATATGAACGCACCACGAAAGCTAATGAGACACGAGAGCAGTGGTGCTTGCAACACCAAGGCCATGGGTTCGATTCCCAGGGAATGCATGAACTAATGAAGTGTAAACCTTGAATTAAAGTTGGTATCAGATGTATAAATCGGTTTATGTCTCTCTCTGCCTCACAGCGCTTATAAAATCCGACCTGCGGAGACAGAAGGCCAATAGTCAATCTCAGACAGAGGTGATCGCTGTGAGTATCATCACACCAGGTCAAAGCCAGACACACAAAACAGAAGAAAAATGAACAACAGACGAACTAATGATTGCGAACAGACGGTGATTGGATTAACAAAAAAGAAAGAAAAAAACACTAAATAGGGCCATCTAGTGGTTACATAAGAGCTCGAGGCCGGTGAGATCGATCTTCCTCTTTTCACAAACACTTATACGGTGTGCATAACACTGTGTTCTGACTATACCTGGATATAAAGTTAGTTACAAACCAAAGCTCAAAGTATAAACTACATCATTGCCCAGGTCAGAGATGCTAACTGTGACTATAAGGCATGTTAAGATGTTATAAACATTAACATTAAGTCAATTTTTGCTATGCATTTTTTTATGTCAAAAATATCATAGTTCCTTACTGAAGTACCTAAGTAGGGAACTATAAAAATGTTTAATTTTAAATATGAAGGGATGCTTGATTCTTCTGTTCAGGACTCATCCGTACATTCCCAAGAAGGAAAACCGTTACCAGTAAAAGAGATGAAGATGTAAAGACAGAAAGCGTCAGAATCACGCTCTCCATGTGCGTCATAATTCCTCCTGAACGTCGCACGGCTAACATCAACGTTACATACTAATATCCTGTTATTGTTCAGTATTTGAGCATTTAGTGCTCGTCACAAAGCTCCAACCTTCCGACATTCGGTGGGAATCATTCATGAAACACAAGCACAAAAAAACTGCAGGCCGTTGCATTCAGTTCACAAGAGTATGGCTTTATGAACAATGACTTCTCGTGTTTCGTGTTGTGATGTGTCGTTTTCTATGATGTTTGCATGACGGTTTGTTCGAGCTGACCTAAACTGACCAAATGTTTCTATCACTAGAAGTACTAGTATAAAGTGCCTCTGTAACAGACACCTCTAGATGTGATGCAGGAGCCCTCCGTCTGTTGAGGTGAGGTGGATGTTGATGCTGGACATCACTCTGTTATGGAAGGTCAAAGTCCTTCAATGAAACCATCTAAAGGAACCTGAAAAGAACCTATGAAAGAGCTTCACTGATCAACGGAGATCTTTTATAATGTAATGCTAACACTACAGTGCAGGAAATGAGAAAATAATGTATTTAGGGAACGTCTGCAATGGTTTATGTGTGTTGTAGTGTGCTGTGTAATGCGTGATCGATTACACCGAACGAAATCCAAGATTTCCTCTCGCTCATTTTGGATGGCTGGTATTGGTTTTGCTAAAGCAAAGAAGCTGTTGAAGAAGTCTTGAGTTATCTGTCAGAGAAACTGCAACGAAACACAGTTCCTGAGCTGCACACAACTTTTTGTTTAATTTTCAGGTGTATGAGATTACCTGATGGCTAATTAAGATTTTAAGGTGAGAATTATGCATAGAAGAAAATGCATGAATCTGATGGGTTTTCTTTTTTGCTGCATTGACAGAACGTTACAGATTTTGTGGGAAAGATGAAGATATTCGTAAACGTGTTTATGTAAAATGATGAGATCCTATGGAGAGTTGGGACATGTTTTTACACTCCTGTGCAGACCCTACCATACGTTTAAAAAAAATAAAGGAAAACCCTTTCTTCATCCAGGAGAATCCCATTGAGACCTGCGCCCATATTCACGAAAAATCCTGGTGCTAAGAGTTGCTCCTAGTAGCAAAACACTAATAAAATTGTTAGAAATGTGGGTGTTTTCACTTACAATTAAAGAAAAGATCAAAGAAAAAAATGATTCAGAAAAGAGGTCCTGTTAGGGACAAGGACTTTTAAGAGGGTTTAGAGTTTCTTTAGAAGTGGAGATAATAGAAAAAACATAAGGAGAGAAAAGAAATGTTTGTTTTATTAGAGACATGCCAACATCCATTCATTATATATATACATAAATAAATTATGGCAGTAATTTCAAAGTGAAAGATTATAATGCTCTTAAAAGTGCTCTTTTATTTCCTTCTTGGACAAGCAACCAACACGGACAATCACAGTCTATAAAAGCTAGCAACTGAGTCACTTAGAGGAAGGTTTTTGTCTTTTCCTCTCTCAGATTAGTCCTGCATTACTTTTAAACTAAGACTTTAAGATAGTCTCATACCTTTAAGATAAATTAGGGGCCATCTGAGAGAAGTCTTAAAATCTTCGAGAACACAGGTCCACCTCGAATATTTCAAATTAAACCTTTACATTTGACTGCTTTTGTTGATGTACGTGATGAAAGATAGCACGAGGCGCGCTTTTGGACAAATCGGTGATGTTTATTTTTGAGATGCCGTGGGTTGTGTGTAACACACCGGCTCAGTCAAAGACGGCATCCGGTCCGATATCAGACGATCGCTCGCAAGAGATGTAGTTAGGTTCTATGTACGGCCATGTTCTGATCAGATCATTGTTCGAAAAGTGTGCACGTACCGTTACTACATTTTGTATATAATCCAGGAAGTCTTGGTGTTGTAAATGAGATGTGACATTCAGTAATAAAGTGTGATAACTAGTGGCTCAACTGCATCTTGTGTCGAGTTATTATTTAACAGGCAAAAGAGTCCCGTAAACTATTCCACATGCGTTCTAGACATAAACATTCATGAACTTTCTTTTAAAGGCTTCTCTTGAATGCTTAACATTCATTATTTAAGCAAATATAAACGCACCTAGAAAATGTCCTTCGGGAGCTGTGATCTAGACAAAGATGTTATCATTCAAAAACAGTAACTTTTTAATACAAAGTGACAAAAATCAACAATGATATTGTTTTTAAAGCTGCAGTCTGAAACTCTGGGTGTCTGGTAGAAGAACATTATTAAAGATGTACCGCAGTGTTTCAGGACGAGACAAAAACACGATTCGCAAAATGATTCATGGGGTATCCGTGCATATATTTTGAGCATTTTAACTGCTTTAATTATAAATACACAAAAAGCTAATTATCAATTTGCAGATTAAAAAAACTAAACAATAAACTCAGCAGACCTGCAGGCTCTGGTTTGCACCTCGGCTGAAAAATATAGCACAAAAGCACCAGTACTGCAATTGCTTTCGGACAATTAAGCTTCAAATAACCGTAGGAAATGATCATTATTGTAGCGTTACGCCGATTCTAAAGCGGTAAAAAGGTAGTTTGGGCCTCCGCTCCGAAGACATCAGCAGCATCAGCCTCAGTTCCTCTTCTTCTGACGAGATCCCACAACTTCCTGGGGCTCAGCGACACACTGGAAGCCAACCAGCATGCCCACGATAGAGAAACCTACAAACACAAGCACTGTTACGGGCCAGTGAGAAGATGAGGTCCATCAGGTGACGGACATTTGTGTCCATTACTCGTTTCCTCTCAATATGGAGGATGGTTTCGAAAGTCAGTGTTGGTTCAGGGACAAACTACTTCAAGATTTCCGTATGCAAGCGTACACTACTAAGTTTGCACTGATTCTTACATTTTTCTAAGAAGTCTCTTCTGGCTGCATTTGATCGAATTATAAATCATTTTGATTTAATCGTTATGAAATTGGGAAACATTATCGCAATTTGTATTCTGTGTGAATTAATACTAAAGTGTCATTTATTTCCGTGAAGCTCAGCTGTATTTTCAGCGTAATTACTCCAGTCTTCAGCGTCGCATGATCTTCAGAAGTCATTCTAATATAATGGGTATGATTTACTGCTCAAGAAACATTTCGGATTATCATCAGTGTTGAACCTGCGCCGCACAATGTTTCTGGGGAAACCGTAATACGTGTTATTTTTCGGGATTCACAGATGAATAGAACGGTTATTTGAAATAGAAATCCCTTGCTCCGATCAATTTGCCCCAAATGCTTGAATGGTAGTGTAAACATATGAGCTGGAATGATGCTTTTAACACGGATCATAATAAGATATTTCTTCAGCATCACATCAGCACGTTATTTCACGATACTACGGCTTTTACAATACTTTAAGTGCAGTTGTATGTGCGCCTGTCACACAGTAGATAGTAGCATCCTAAAGGATGTAGATCACTCACTGGCTACAATCAGAGGTGCCATGACTCCAATGGTCAGCGGGGCGGTTTTATAGATAAACGCTTCGGACAGGAAGTGGCCAAGCGCCAGAACAAAAGTCCACAGGGTGATGTGATAAAGCCTGGAAGGAGGGCAAGAAAGAGACGTCAGCTTCACTCCAGCGGAGTTCAACACACACACACACACACACACACACACACACACACACACACACACACACACACACACACACACACACACACACACACACACACACACACACACACACACACACACTCATACACACACATACTCATACACACACATACTCATACACACACATACTCATACACACACATACTCTCATACACACACACTCATATACTCTCATACACACACACACTCAAACTCTCATACACACACACAATCAAACTCTCACTCTCACACACACACACACACACACGCTCCTTACGTTCTGTTCTGAATGTCTATGGCACACGCACAGCGGATGATGGAGGACAGGAGGGTCCATATGCCGAAGGTTCTCGCCTGAAGTCCGTTTACTAAAACACAACACATCAGGACGTTTAGCAGCTACAGCGACTTAACAGTCTCAAACGTTCTTCACATGCTCATGTTCATGGAAAGTACATACAGTAATTAAAGTAATGGCATTGCTTGTTGCTTATAAGTGATAATGTTAGTTAACGAGTCCGTAATGATTAAAGGTGACGGGTAGGTCTTGACCATAATCGGGCGTTCCTGTGTAGAGCTTCTCGGACAGGAAGCTGTGATCTCTGAAGCTCTGTACCGTGTTTCCCACCGCGATCACAGACACCATGAGCAGCCAGCTCCTCAACACGTTCAGAAAGCGACTCATCCTTCAGCACACATCTGCTGGAGATCAGCCGAGGGTCAGAAGATCAGATCAGAGCCTGCTTTTAACATGGTACTCTGAGACAAACCCTACCATTCTACAGAAACGTCCACTTTGAGCATGGCAAAGCGTCTTTAAATTAATTTCCTTTTCTAACATTTTAGACCAAAGCTTGCAAGCAGGCTGTTTTGGTCACCATTGACTTCCACAGTAGAAAAAAAATACTGTGGAAGTCAATGGTGACCAAAACAGCCTGCTCACAGACTTTCTTCAAAATATCTTCCTTTTGTGTTCAAAGAAATTCATGCAGGTTTGGAGCTACTTGAGGGTGAGCGAATGATGACGGGACTTTCATTTTTGGGTGAACTGTTTCTTTAAAATTAGCCTTTTTTCAGGAGGAAGTCAAGTGATGTCAGCAATCTGATTTTTATTTAAAAATAAAAATAAATACAGGTTTTTGTTAAATGGTAACACCAGTGCCACAACTTCAGGGACCACTGTTTTCATTATATATTTTAGAATATTATTATTTTGCCATTTACGTCATGTTTTTGATAGTTACGCACATGCCTGTGGGGACAAGCGCTTGGAAGCTTTTGTGGCGCTTGGAATTTTTTAAAATAATTATTTAATTAATAACAACGCCTCAAAAAGGTGCAACTGTTCAAATAACACATTGTTTTGTTTTTAACTATATACAAAATTGTAACCCTAACGTGTTTTTCCAATTGTAATATTTCTGTAAAGGCTAGAGACAGAAAGAAATGCATGTTTCTGTAGAGTGAACAGTAATAATATATAGACTATATGGTGATACATGACACATCCTCAAAACCTCTCTGTGTTTGAAACCCTCTTCAGACATTACACACGTGACCCTGGACTACAAATATGGGTCTTTTTTCACAATCATGAAAGTGACATTACTGCTAATGTTTTTTTTTTTTAATTTAAAGCATTTAAAGTTGTTCATATCAATTCGTAGCAAAGCATGTTACTAAAAATTAAGTTGATATATTTACTGTTGATAATTAAAAAAAATATTTTTTTTATAAAACATGAGGTTTACTTAATATCCTAATGGTTTTCGTCATAAAATAAAAATACATCACTGTGACCCGCACAATGACTTGTTGGCTTTTTCTAAATACCCGTGCTATTTATGACTGTTTTTGTGCTGCAGTGTTATAATACACGACGCTGTTTATTATAAACTTCATTCTTACCTTATGCATGTGCTCCAATAAGTACATGTAGCCTGTTGAACAGCCACAAACATCAGTCGGCGTGATTCATTTCTATTTACCAAACCGCTTCAAACACTGAGAAGTCATGGACATGAATGCGGTCCAATCAGAAACTGCGGGTGACTGCTGCGTCACGTCGTACCACCGCCCCATTGGGCAGGTCGAAAACAGTCTTTTAAAGGACCGCCCACTTCTAGGAGTTCGGACCAATCACTGACCGATAAGCGTCTGACGATTTCTGAAGGAGCGTCGGGTAGTTTCATTTTAACTTTAGATTTTGAATTGTAATTAACAACATATTTAATAATTTTATAAAGAAAAAACGTTATAAATTAGAAGAAGTGGGCTCAATGTAAAAGAAGCATAAATATTTAGTGCACCATATTACCATGTTTATAATAAAATACTCATTTTATGGTTCGCAAAGTCATATATTTCTAGGCAAAATCAAACAATCCAACACCAACAACAAACTCTTTACTCACTAGCTGTTAGAGAATGTTTTCCATTCTTCCAGAGCTTTGAAAATGAGTGAAAATAAGAGTCATTGTTTTTTGTTTTTGAGTGAGTAAAATAATTAATAAAAGGCAATTTAATAAGCACAGCGCTGTCAGCCTTATTAATCGTAATTTTGCGTTAAAACCATTCACCTCTTTAGTCCTAAATTCAAACGCGAAACAACAGCGACGCATGCGCACTCGGCGGCCGCCCGTTGGTTGTCGTAGTTTTGCACGCATGCGCACATCGGTAGCTGCCAGCTGGTTGTTATAGTAACAGGCGTCCGGAGTTTAGCACCGGTGTGGGTTATGGAGCTAACAGTGAATAATTACACACAAGAGCACTCGAGCAACACAAACAGGTATTTTAATAATCACATTTAACAGCAATCTAATGTCTAATGTGGTGTGCTAGACGTTTAAACGATTAGTTATATCACAGTCTGGTTAGCTCGGTTAGCTAAGGGCTAGTGAACTACCTTCAGTCCCACACAACTAGAAGTAATCCTATCTTTGTGGTGTTACATTTATATTTACATTTTTATAAGGTATTTTCAGCCGTAACAGACTGTAGTAATTAACAAGCAGTAGACGAATTAGTAATTCATATAAAGATAAATATAAATGTCTCAGAAATGTGAAATTATAAACCAAAATGTATTCAGGCACCTTTAACGTTTCTCACGTTATCACCGTTTATTCGCTATAATTTAAAAATGGTAACAAATTATGACAGTAACTGGAATGGAAAGGCATAGAGTTAATTTGAATAGCTGTCAGCTGTTAAATCGAAGTACACGATTAGATGATAGCAATTTAGGTCAAGTTGTTGGGATTAAAATGCTGCAGTTTTTAACTACAGTTTCATACAAAATATAAATATATCATAAATGCTGTCTGAATAATTTTCGCTTTGGCTGTATATGTTATTGCATTATGGAAGTTTTATAGTTTATCCTTTATAATTATTTTAACGTTCATTAATTACTATCGTTGTGAACTACTCTCTTTTTAATTCGCTTAATTTTATATTATTTTCATTTTATTTTGCACTACTGATGATTTTTTTGCATAAATGTTGTTTAGTTTATTTTTCTTTATTTTTTCCCCGTCCCACACAGAGCAATGTAAAATGTATATTGTTTGATATCCAGTAAAGCTGTAATTGTATGACCGCTCTTCTTATTAAGATCTCGTTGTTTTCCAGATGAGTTCAGTAGATTGGATATGAGCTCTGTCAAGCACACATTGAGCTGACACACACACACACACACACACACGGAGATGCCAGCCGCGAGAGAACAGAAGGACGAATCCGAGTCATCGTCTGAAGATGAGCTGGAGTAAGTGTCTTTACTAAAGCGCAAAGCTTAAGAGTATTGATGATGGAGATTACATTGAGTTAATCAGTGAGCGGGACTAGTCACGTTACCGTCTCGTTACACACACCACTACAGAAAACATCAGGTGTTGCTTACTGGCTGATTTCATGATTTCACAGAGCTTATCGTGACTAAATATAGACGCGTCGGTTCTTAAATAGTATCAGCCGCTCTTCAAATAGTCTAGATCTTCTGCCCGTCTGTTTTCAGCAGCACAGCTAAATTCAGCCTCCCTGACAAAATGACGAAGGTCAGTGGTCTGTGGTGATCCAAGCCCAAAACTTGTTTCATTTATTTGGAGGTTCAAATGTTTTTTCCCGCTCCCAGCTGCTCGGTTTCAATCGAATGCCCCACGTTCTCAAGACACAATAGTGGCATTAAAAAGATTGCAGAGATGATCGTTGATCACATTGGAATTAATGGCTGCTGTAGATCTACAAGTTCTCTGGAGTATTTGTGTAGTGACCAGTGCATTGCAGGACAAAACTTAATACAACCATAATAATATGCAGTTTATAATATGATTTTAATATCAGGATCATTTTTGAAACAGAGCACAAACCCACCGAATTGAATTAAAATGGATTTCACAAAATAATAATACTGTAAATACTGTAAATTCAACCTTCCTTGAAACTTGTACTAAATAGCAAGCCTGGTTACTTGTGTTGTAATATTATTACTGTATTATTGCACAGTTCTAATCTGAGCAATAAAGCATTGTTCTTTGAAACAATGTGTATTGTAAAAATGTTATATAAATACATTTGACTTAACTTTGATAACTTGATGTGTATGCTATTTGTAATTCTGCAATGAAAAATAATAAGTGCATAAAATAAACCAGGCGTTGACTGATAAGTCCTTCTTTTGAAGTCTCATTTCAGGGTGTAGCTTTTTCTGCCTGCAAAAACAGACCCAATAAAAGCCCGTCTTTTTTTCTGTTTGTTCTGTTGTGTAGCCTGGATGAACACGAGCAGATAATGACTGCATGCCCGTTCCCAGCCCGTCTTGTCTTGCTCACGCATCACTGTACAATCCTATCTCTGTTCTCATCTTACTTCAGGGTCTCGTACTGCGCAGTTGCTCTTTTTCCTCTCAAACATTTTAATCTTTGCATCTCCTTGTCAGAGCTTTGTAATGCAGTTAGTTGTGTTTGCTTTTACTAACTTGTTGTGTGACGCCCAAGACCGTATATTATCAAGGTGGCCAACTTGCATTACTATGAATAGCGAAATATATTACATAGACAATATAGCAGCTCTAGTGAAAGAAAGTCCTCATTTTTTTAAATGAAGAGCCAGTTTTGCAAGTCACTGTGTCACCACGGCCTCTGTTAGAGCTGAAATGAATGGTAGGTTGAGAAACTGGACATTAATGAGATGCTGTTTGGCATGCATTTTCTTTTTTACGAGGGACTTGTTTTTAAAAAGGGATATCTGAGTGTCATATAAACAGGAGAATAGCAGATCTGTGTTTGTCGTGATAGGAAACTTCCGTGCATTGCCTGGAGTGGAGTCAGCAAGCGCATTCCCGTGCTGCTCTTCTGTGCGGAAGCCATTGTGTCTAAAGATGTGGCCATCCGCTCCGTTGGAGGTACAGGCGCAGAGAAATCTTGCGTGCTTCATACAGAATGATGAAGAATTTATTAAGTTGCAAATAAGAAAATGTGCACAAAAAAATCTAATCAGTAATTGCATGTCAAAGCCATAAAACACACACACACATACCTATAAACACATATACCTCTGATGTGTTTTTCTATCTTTTTAAATAGAAAAATATAACTTGGCCTTCAAGATTGTGCGGACGGAGAGCCGTCTTGTCCGTGGCATACTGGTCAATCACGGATTCCACGAGGTAGAGCACAGACATGGTTTGAAATGAAAGCAGTTTTATAATAATCCATCTTTTTTATTTCTGACATTACCTCTCATGTTTAGGTGCACCCAAATAGCAATGATTTTAACCTGATGTGGACCGGCTCACACCTGAAGCCCTATCTTATGCGATCTCTGCACGATTTCCAGAAAGTCAACCACTTTCCCAGGTGAGTGATTAGAGCCGTCTGCGTTCACGGGCACTTTTCTTCTGAGGCTCCATCCTGCATGAAAGGGCAAGCGCGCATGTTTTATGATTCACGGTTTATTTCAGTGAGGTGGTCAATAACACGATGAGCGTAAAAGCAATCAGCACTAGGCCTGGTTAGCGGTTAAATAGTTTTTATATCAGCTTTTAAATGATTGAAATATGTGTCTGTTCCAAATCATTGTTGAAATATTTTTAATTATGACAATGTAATAAAAAAAACCCTTTTCCTATGGGTGTTACAACCGATTAAAAACCCATATAATAATAATAACAATGTAATGCAGTCCATCTGTTTCGTTGACAAACAAGTTTATGGTCTTTGAATGCTTTCCTAAGGTAAATGTAACATTAAATTACATTTTAAAATTGATAGGACTGATCGATTATTACACAAAACATGGCACATTCGGTTGCCATGCCGATCTGTGATGCCACTTTAAAGGGCCACAAAACAATTTGTTGTTTTGGTGAAAAAAATGGACAATTTGAAATGTATTGGATGGTAGATATGCTTAAAATAATGTTCAGTGACGTCAGTAGAAACACAGCAGACTGAAAGCTCCGTTTTTGGTATTTCAAAATCTCTGTCATTGTTCATTACAATAAAGATCGATTGTAATTGATTTTTGTCAGCAAATGTTGGAAATCTCACGTTGTCACTCATCTTGGCCGAATTTTCAAGGAGCAGTGCATTCTGGGATGGCCTCTGAATTGGGCGCACCTGTGATTTATGGAGCAGCTCTTTCACCTGAATGTTGTTGGTGTTCAACCAAACACACATTCTCACTCAGCAACAACATCCACACATCCAGCCTTCCAAGTGGGCAGACAGCTTGTGTTCATTGGCAGTTAGAGCCGAGAACATTTTGTTTGGACGCCTGCCTTTCTGAAACGGCGCAATAGATCAAACTGACCATGTGCTGCCGCTGCGGTGTTATTTCAAGGGTTTATGTTCCCCTCGCTATCTCAGATGCTAACCTCATCCTAGGCGCTTACGGTCAACGCTCCCGTCGCTTTCCAGGTCGTACGAGCTCACGCGGAAAGACCGGCTCTACAAAAACATCCAGAGGATGCAGCAAACCCACGGCTTTCAAAACTTCCACATCGTACCCCAGACCTTTGTGCTTCCTGCCGAGTACCAGGAATTCAGCAGTGAGTGGGCACCTCGTCCAATCAGCGCTCGGACGTGTGTTTGCATATTAACATAAACGACATCAATTAGAAAAATGTGTCCGCTTTGCTGGGCTTTAACAACGCTTTCCCTGTCCTCGCGCAAACCTCAGGCTCGTTCAGCAAAGACAAGGCCGCGTGGATCATCAAGCCAGTGGCGTCCTCCAGGGGCAGAGGCATCTACCTGGTCAGCAGTGTAAGTGATCAAGGGAGCATGATGTGATGAAACCCATGCTCAAGTGTCAAATGTAGGCAGCATTTTAAGGCATCGTAGTCAAGTCACCTTTATTTGTATAGCTCTTTTAACAGTACAGATTGTGCCAAAGCACTTTACAGCATCAAATAAGAGAATAGTGTCAGTAAATTAAAAATTACGTTCAATCAAGTGGACAATAATCATCATTGTGTCCTCAATTATGCAAGCCAGAGGAACCAGGACTCCATTGGTGACAGAATAGAGAAAGAAACCAGGCTTAGTCACGGTCCAGTTCTCCTCTGATCAGACCAAGCCATAGAAGTTTTTCTGACTTGAAATTAAATCTGTTTCCCACAATACTGTAAAGTGGATGGGACTTAGTTTTGTTACTGGTAGGAACACACAATTTCTCCAAGTTCTCCCGATCGCAAGGTTTTTCACTGGCTTCACTCCCATTGGTTGCCGTTGTTGCTAATTTGCCCGAAGGTAAAGTTTTCTCAGTTTTGTTAGGTCTCTGGAGACATAGACATCGTGTCACAAACAGGTCAGCACTGCTTGCATGGCTAGCTCTGAGAAAACGCATGAGATCATGCCGCTGCAAATCACTGGCGGACTTAAGACAGCTTAAAGTATCGTTCACAGACACGCTGTGAGCTGATGACATGAACTTGACAGCATCTTAATTCATGTCCTGACCAAATATTACATCTGTGACCATAAATACTGTCCAGAAATGATTCAAATACCACAGATGGAATATATGAATGTGAAGATTTTTCCGCTTGGTTTAAATTGCTAATACATTTAGTAAAAAAAACTGAAAATAACATTAAAATAAATGTGAATGTAGAAAGACTGACGTAGTATTTTCTTGTAAAACATTATCCATACATTTTTGTAACCACAAGCGTTATTACACAGTGATAACCACGAAAACTAAATATCCAACACTACTGAACATTAAACACAAACAAGTAATTTTTTTTCACTCAGAAGTGCAGAAAATAACACTTTATTTCAACATTGTTCAGTCCTTTGCGAATCATGCAGGGAGCTACAAATCTAGTGCAAAAAAATATTTATGTCGTACCAATACAAATGAATTAAATAAACTTCTGTTCTCATATGCAGTGGACAGGGAGCATTTTTAAGCATGCTTTGTTCACACAGCCCAAAAATGCTGTCTAGATAGACACCTGACCTACATAAATAAGTGTGTATTCCCATTTGAAAGAGTGTTTATCATGTTTCAGTTATGTGAGAGTTGTGTTCGGTGCTGCTTCATAACATGTTTGGTGTTTCAGCCGAGTCAGATCCCGCTGGACGAGAATATTCTGGTGTCGCGCTACATCAGCAATCCTCTGCTAATTGACGGTGAGCATGCAACCCAGCAGATTTAACACAGTCTGCATAACGCGTGTTTTTAACTTGAGTTACTTTTGCCCGTCTGCAGGTTTTAAGTTTGACATGCGTCTGTATGTGCTAGTGACCTCATACGACCCTCTCCTGATCTATCTCTATGAGGAAGGACTGGCCAGGTAATTCATTCATCAACCGGATAGAGTACGAAGTGAACCCCCGCTGTCTAACAGTAACCACCGCACATATAAAACCTGATACGAAACGCTTACATAGATGCACACTTGAGCAAACAGAAGCATTGAGAGATTCAAGTTTACTGTGTTTGAATTCTGTAATATAAAAAGTCGCCTGTAGCTGGGCTCTTATGATATCTGATTATTATTTTTTCGAGCAAGTGTCCGATTGAGAAAATTTTCAAAATCAAACTGTAGGTGGCTCTTACGAGTTCCAACACCACTTTTGACCAAAGAATATAGCAAGAAATGAACAAATTAAACACGCAGACAGAGTTGAATCTCAGTTATGTCAAACTCAAAAAGAATCACATTTAACTGCAGATTATATTTTGTGCGTCGAGCTAAATTTATTTGACTAATGATGTACTTCAGAAGGGCAGAATGCCGCATGCAAACCGTAGGAAACTCGTCCAAGATGTAGAATGTTATTTGCCAGTCATATGCTGCTCTGGAGAATGAATTAAAGGTAATACGGCCTTGTTCAAATGAATCCTCTATTAGAACTGTTCTTCGCTCTTCCCATCTCTAGTGACTGGTGCACAGAGAGCATATCTTTATACCCTGATCTTCATAATTACATGAAGTAAAGCAATAATCGTAATATGACTATTGTTCAACTACAAACGGTTGCGATTTGATTAAATAATGTCTATACATTTTCCTGTGTTTTGTGATGTGCACATTTGAAGGCCTCTGATCAATAAGATCAATAGTTTCACACACAGTCTACCACATGCCTTCTATTGCCTGTTTGATAGTTTAGACTTTTTTTTAACTAAAAAAAGGCCTTGTGGTATTGGCTCAGTTGTTGTGAAATGGACTGAAGAAACATAGGCTAGTGTTCAACCTATTGAGTTTCGTCTGCTCACCAAGGCTGCATGTATTTCATCAAATATACAGTATTACATTATTATACATTTAAAATATATAGTATATCAAATATATAGCACAACTTCTTGTCCAGGCCCTTGTCAGCTGGAGGCTGGACTACAGCAATGCTCTTCTGGCTGGACAATCAATGCTCTACACGTGATTCAGAATGCAGAAGTACGACTGGTCTTCAATAAGCCCTAAAGAGCCCACGTTACTCCTCTCTTTATCTCCTTGCACTGGCTCCAGGTTGCAGCAAATTCAAGACACTGATGCTTGCTTATAGAACAGCCACAGGCCCGGCTCCCACTTTCCTCCTGTGAGAGATCAGCTAATGAGCGACGCCTCAATGGCTTTTTTTATCCTCAAATGTAAGTCGCTTTGGGTAAAAGTGTCTGCTAAACGAATAAATGTAAACATATATAGTCAATTATTATTTATTCCTGCGATCTAAGCTGCATTTTCAGCCTCATTACTAAATTGTTGTACTATATATCATCCATTATATATAGATAATCATGTTCATATTTATCAATTGTGATAATCAGGCTTCTGCTTCTGTGAAGCACTTACTTCTTCATCTTGCAATCATGATTGGATTGCATTGCATTATATGTTGGGATCATTTCAGTTTTATTTGGCATATTGGAGATATAAAGTGACAGCTCATATTTATTATTTATGAATTTCATCGTTTAAATATCAGCAACTGCAACTTTTACGTAAAAATAAATATTTCTTTGAGACGCCGGAATATCGTGGTCACTAGATGGCAGCAGAAATGTTTCCAGTAAAGTTGGACGGGCTCAACTAGGCCTCAAACAAAGCTTTCCATTGTCTCATTGCTGGAAGGACACTGACAAGAGTGGAGTTTTTTTTTAACCATTTAAAACGCCAAGAAAATGTGATTAGTTTTAATAACATTTTTAAGGCAGAAGGTTGTCAGAGTCACATAATTGTCTTTTTAAGTGTCTTCTACCTGAAGAGGCTCCTTTTTACGATATTTTTACATTAGCCACAAATAGCAGCGGGAAAGATTTCTGACTGCTCAGCAGCCGTGGAAAGTCTCGCCGAGCGCCTGGGAAACGCATCCGATCTAGACATACACGCGGTGTCCTGCTTTTGGCGCAGCGAGGAGAGCGTTTTCTCAGACGAGCGAGTGAGGAGCTCAAACAAATCCTCCGTTTTTTTGGATGCTGTGCGGAGCGAAGCCGTGTGAAGTGGATGCGCGGTGTGTTGTGTGTGTAAAACGCTTGGCCCACCTCTATTAGGCTTGGCGCTGAAGCCGTCTTTACAGAGGGACACGCAGGTTTGTTGTCTGCGCACTCTCTTATGAGCTGCTGGCGGCACATCCTGGCGCTTTTCCTGACTCAACTTTTATCTAGGAGATCCCAGAAGCTTTGGAGGCATTCAGGTGCTTTCCTTGTGCCAGGAAATTCTTCCTCCACATGTGGCGCCCACTCCTCTCAAAGCCCATGTATTCTGGGAATACCCGTGAGCTTTAGGACAAATCGCTCGGGTTACAGTTTGAAACTGTTTGTGGTTATGCAGTATTGTCTCTTTGCCCATCGTGCGCCAATGATGAGGAGAATAAACCGATTAGTTAGTGGACTTCACGATGGAAAAATATATTCGGCACCAGTGTAGAGCAGGGATGATGTGTTCTGAAGGCCGACCTGCGAGTTAGCTTCATCCTGTTCCTTCAACAAAAACCCAATACTTGTCTTTGGATCGCTGCGAACATTTTTTCATCATGCTAGTAGCGATTCAAACGAGTTCGCTTTTTGTGTGATGACATTTATAATCCCATTTAGACACTTGTTAGCAATGCTTTCTTTAAGACAAAAAAAAAAGCTTTACATGAAAATTAGCTCAAAATGTGTTCACCCTCAGGCCGTCCGAGATGTTGATGAGTTTGTTTCTTCATCAGATTTGTAGAAATGCGTTTCTACATCAGTGTCTCGGCAATGAATGCTCTGCAGTGATAAAAAGTGCTAAAAAAAAAGCCAAGACGGTTCAAAACAACTGGATTTTGATGCGAGATGAAGCATTCCTCTCATGGACTTGTGTTTTAGCCTAAAGCAACAGTTTGAAGTTAAACACGTCTTAATGATGGATTTGTTTCTTACAAACGTGCAGCTTTTGCCTTTTAAAATATCACAAGGGGGGTGTAATGTTTTCTATGTCGTAAAATAAAATATCTTTTCAGTCTTATTTCAGCCATTTAACCCAAAACCCCACTGAGTTCAGGACTGCGTTTGTTTCCGGGTTTTGGTCTACAAAAATACGTCACCCCATCACAGCGCCGCTCTCGCAGTCGTGTGATTTGCTGGTTTTAGTTGGATGGCCGTTGCAAAACCTCTCCGTTTATGTGTCACATTAAAATTAAAAAGATTTGCGGCTGGAGTTTAAGGTCGCCCCATGTTTGCACAAGGCTGCTTGCTTTGGTAACGTACCTATTTATTCTTTTCAGCAGGTCAGTTCAGTGTCATACTCGCTGTTAAGCTCGTTTATTTCTTCTTGCTTGTGTTGTAGGTTTGCCACAGTGAAGTATGACCACGCCACGTCAAACATCAAGAACCAGTTCATGCATCTGACCAACTACAGTGTCAACAAGAAGAGCAGCGACTACGTCAGGTGAGCTCTCTCAGGGTTTGATATGTCAGCTTACGGGGTTAAATAGCGACAATTATAGCATGAACTTTTAAAATCCGCTTTAGCTGATAAATAGCAAAAAGAATGCGGAATTGCATTAGAAGTAAAATCTTTATTTTTTTAACAAGAAGAGCAACGTTTGTCAAGACAGACTTTAAATGTTGACTTTGTTTAAAAGTTTAAAAAAGAAGGAAAAGAACATGTTAAAGTTTAAAAGATGCAATGTCTCAAATTTGACGTTGATGTTTATGCATCATAAATCATCAAAAATCTCCTTGCTGCAGTGATAAATGCAGCATTATTGTTGAAGAGTAGTTAACATTTTATTTTTTTCATTAAAAACTGGACTATCTTCCTCCGTATAAACAGAAAAAAGTACAGTTAACAGATAATTATTGCAAACCACGTTTAAACTTTTTAGACACAATTTCCACCAATACTAACAAAGTCTTTTCATCTGCGTTTGCACAAGGTTATGACCCTTAGTAGCTCTTTATGAACGCCTGATGATGCTAGTAGCTTGTGTTTGTCTCATCCCTTAAAACATCATGCATGTTACAGTAATGAGAACGGATCTAAGCCGTCAGAAATACTAGTTAAATAATCACTTCTCCTTGTTCATCACTCCTTGTTTTCAAATACGAGCTAATCCTTGTGTTTGCTAATCACGTCAACATTGTTACGTCGTGCCCATTTCTCTGCATTGTTTTGGAGTGCTGACAGTCAGGGTTTCTCTTGCTTTCAGCTGCGATGACCCTGAAGTAGAGGATTATGGGAACAAATGGAGCATGAGCGCAATGCTGAGATATTTGAGGCAAGAAGGCAAAGACACCACATGTGAGTAGAGCTGAGATGATGTGGCTTGTGCAATCGCACACGTTCACGTTTACCGCTCCGTGGCGTTTGACGTTCACGAGCGCTAATCTGCAGATACGCTCAAGCACAAAGAGTTACAGAGTTATCTGTGGATTGACACGCTTGTTACTCCTGACGCGCAGCAGCCGCTTGATTGACGGCGGGCTACGTTTCGAGGATGTTTGAAACATTTTGTGTTGTGTTACGCTCGTCGTAAAGAAAACGTAGGCCTGTTTCATTGAACTAATTTACTGTGAAATTGTGTTATATGTCTACCGCCGGTCCTGCACATGATGTGCAAGAAAAAATGAGCTAGATCATGTGTACGATTTACTAACCTGTTCCCTCGTTTTTTGGTAAACCGTGCACTCTAGGTAAAGCGTGCACACTAAATGATAATTAGCTGCAGCCTAATTCCTCTCCATGTATGCACTCTCATAAACGTGTTGCTGCTATGTTATGCCGTATCATGTTACGTTATGGAAAGTAACACTTTAAGCTTTATTTTGAGTTAGAAACGAGTCACGGAGATATTCTCATAAAGTGTTGCGTAAAATCATTTTAAGTGAGAGACAGCTACGTCGCAATCTGAGCTCTACCAGCAACGTTTCGCTTAAATGGAGGAAACAAATGCACACAATTAGTTTTTTCTTGCATGTCATGTGCAGGGCTCCGTACTTTTCCATTTACATCAACATACAGCTTGAACACTTGGTCTTCTGTGTGAATTCTGCTAAGGGCGCTCGGGTGATATATGAGATGGGAGGAAAAATTATATTAAACAAAACAGTTTTGCCTTCTCTCACCATATATGACTTTTTTTTTTTTCAAGAAACACTGTGTTTGCTAGCAAACCTTTGCATTCTATTGAAAATGCTTTGTTTTTGCTCGCAAAGCAGGTGATATTAGATGTGCTTGTGTTCACACTCAAACATTTTTTTTCTCTCAAATACGTTGAAGAAACTTTGCATTTGAGTGCAAAACATTTTGAGGTTGCTTGCAGAACCGGTGGTGGAAATAATTTCAGATACAACTATATTTCAGTACTTTTGCAAGTGCATGATTAAAAAAATGCTAATAATTGTCTGTGTTTGTCAGTGCTCATGGGCCAGATTGAAGATCTGATCATTAAAGCTCTTCTGAGTGCTGAGCTACACATCGCCACGGCCTGCAAGATGTTTGTCCCTCATCGCTGCAACTGCTTTGGTAAGAAAGAAGATGTTGGGTATCTGTGCAGTTTTCATGCTTCTTTAAAAAAAAGCTGGTGAAATTGGACATCAAAACATTACTCTGTGTAAACAAAACCTAGAATTGCTCTTTTATTGCGGGATCACTGCAATCCAAAGTAAGAGCTCATAGTATATAAAGTCTTGCATCCTGTAACAACTTCAGCAGAGTGTTTAAGCAGAAGAATGCAGGCTTTGCTGTATGGTGGACTGTTTATGGAAGAGAAAACAGAACAATGTCTGCTGCCAGAGCACAACTGCAGAGATGCCCATTTATAGTCCAACTGTTTCTCATTCTGAGCTGTTATGGGGTGTTAACTACCTGCATGAGGTCAATCACATTATCCTCCAGCAATCATCGACTTACTCACTTCATCGGCGCTCTGATTTATGTTCTTCAAATCGATCGGTTAATTAGTGCATTAGTTTACTGAATTTGGAAATAAATGTTCATTCGTTCCCTCCAGATTTAATTTAGGCTTTTATTGACACGTTTGACAATAATGCACATACATAGAAAACATCAGATGTGATAAATGAAGGCTCAGATGTGCCTCGCTTCATGTACAAGAGTAAAGCTCATTCCTGTTCCCAAAGGTGAACGCACGTCCCGAGAAGAATGTGAAATGTTGTCTGTGCTGGGGCCTGTGAAGATTCAAAGACTTTTATCCTCATTTGTCATCCTTTTCTTTCTCCGCTCCAGCGTTCTGTCATCTCCACTGTAACTTGTTTATAGACATAATATGTTCTCCAGGAGGTGTTGCTTGTTTAGGCTGTGATAACACGGTCCGTGTGCACTGCTCTGTTATCGGACAATCACCTGCATGAAAGGGATATCTTTACCCTGCACCCGGTCCATGCCCTCATCTCGCAGTGAATGATGGGATAGTGGAAGCGGACAGGGCCAGGCCAGGTTCACTTCACTGTGTCACATGACTGAATATGAGCCGCCCATGCAGGTGGAATGGCTGGAATGTAATGACGGATAAAGTGCTCGTTGTGTGAATACACAGGGCTTGTTTAATATGGTAAGATCAGCCTGTGCACCGGGGGGTCCAGTCAAGCTCCCGGCCAGTGACTTTGCATCTACATGTCAACTAACTCTCATCAGAGTATAAGTGTCTGATTATTATCTGCTAACTCTTTATTGTGATGATAATCCAACAGACATTGTACCGACTGTAGATCATTTTTCAAGAACATGTCGTGTCTAATGAAAGTTAGTTGACATGTTGGTGTCAACAGACTGTTCATAAGGGACCAGCGAAATAAAGTGAAACCCTACATCTTACTAAAACATATTAGATCTTAGTCGTGAACCCAAATATTTAATTTTTTTTTAACCAAAATTTTATGTATTTTTTTTTTCAACCAGCACGTAAATTAAAAAAAAAAATAAATAATTTTTATTTATTTATTTATTTATTTATTTTAATGTTTGTTTTAGTTTGTTCATTGTTTGTTCAACTCCAGTTCAATGTTAAAACATTTAATACATATTATTTAAAAATAATACATCACTAATAGGTTAATTACAAATATAATGTATATGTAATATATTTTGTGTGCTATAGTGAGTTATTTTTCTAGCTGAGTTTCTAACGTGTTTATTAAATGCGTCTCCTGCTTGGATTTACTCATGTGTTCTGGCGGTTAAACACCGACTGATTGATTACATGAGACGTGATAATTTTGGTAAGTTGTTCGGTTTCTTCTGATGTTTATTCATGTTTATTTTGTGCTATAACTAGTAGTAAAGAAGGTATGATGATTGGTTCACATGGCGCTTGAACTGAGCCTGAAACAATCTGTAGCGACATATTGAAGAGCCACATTTAGCTGTTGTTAGAATTTTGTTAACAGAATTTGAAAACCGAGACTTTTTCATATCACAATTAACGTCACGGCGCTTATTGCGATTACTACAAAAATGTTTCATTTTGTTCTTCAAAACCAAAGCTCTCAGGTTCTGCCTGGTAATCGTCATTTATTATGAAGGACCCTTGTTGTGACAGCTTTCTTTTTTTTTTAGCATTTATAGTCGGCACCAGTTTCCCAGGAACACACAGGACAGAAAATGGTGCTATATTTGAACGTTTTAAGTTTTATGCAATGATCTAATTCTATGCAGAAATGTATCGTTGGATGAAAAGCAGCTAATGACAGAATCAAAACGTGTCATCATAGAAATCCTGTAGTTAAATGGCACCGTTTCGTCAGAACGGCAGATTTCCTTCAAAACTGAAAATCTAGAGGTAGCATGTTCAGTTGCATTATATATTTTTTTCTTCCCTTAAACAATCTTTTTCTCATATCTACACCCCGCTCTGCATGCCTCTTCTCATCACTCTCGTCTAATCACAGTGATAAATCATACCAATAAATAAAGCAATAAAACATGCAAGCAGAAGCAGGAAGTGATGCGGAGGCTATTAAATGAGAAAGTGTTGAAGAAGCTCTTAAGCATTGGCTCTAGGAGAACAGCCTCATTGTTTTGCGAGTTTACATCTCATCTCATCTCACTTCAGTCTGGATCAGAGCCACACAGCTGATTCGTTCTTTAATATACTCCTTATTGTTTGCATATAGCGGCGGGTTTGTCTTTGTTCAGCTGCTGTCTAAATGAACTCCTGTAACATGATGCTTCACTGGTCCCTCTTCACCTCTGACATGGAAGGAAGAAACGATCCCTTACTAGTGGATAAATGAGCCTCTTTGTGTGAGTTAGGCTGAGTGTGTGATTTGTGTAATGGCCATGTTTAAGTCCAGTTGAATGCTTCTTTATATGAGCGCATACTCCACAGTTTTGTGGACTGAGACAAATGTCATAAATCGTGATAAAAAGGTACTAAAATGTACCATTTAGACACTGTTGTATTTACTTTAGGCACTAATATGAGCTCTTAAGATATTGATATGTACTCTTTAAGTGCAAATAAGGCAGAAAGGTAGAAGTGGAAAAAAAGAAAGAAAATTATAACCATTTTCAAAAGGTACTGTAATGTACCATTTAGACGCTAGTGTGTAACCAATGGTGCTGCATGGAGTATCATTTTGTAATTGAGTTATATTTGAATCATATTTGAATCGTGTGTCATATAGACATCATATAAACCAATATCCAGTCACAACACACTTCTTTTCGTTTCCAAGCCAAACGTTGTGACCGTTGAGCGAAAAACTCACAATACTTGATATGGATTTGCTGTTTAGATGTTTATGCAGGCTGGTCTCCGTGTAAAGGAGTCTGCTGTCACTGAGTGATGAAAAATTATCTTTTTTTTATTTTTAATTAGCTATCGTTTCATAGTTTAGACAAACATCATTTTACCTGTGAGCAGCGGTTTCACTCTGGAGCAGCATAGATTTGTGTGGTCATGGTTTAAATGCTAGAAGAACATCGGTCGGTCTTCATGCAGTTGACTACAGCAGGGGCTAAGTATAGAGAGCGGTCTCTGCTTACCCTTCGTCATCAG
Source organism: Puntigrus tetrazona (assembly GCF_018831695.1). Taxonomy (NCBI): domain Eukaryota; kingdom Metazoa; phylum Chordata; class Actinopteri; order Cypriniformes; family Cyprinidae; genus Puntigrus; species Puntigrus tetrazona. The sequence continues at coordinate 17,895,771 of NC_056715.1, read as the reverse complement.
GACAATGTGAGTGATCAAGAACCATTAGCAGTAGTGGATGTCTAGAAAATGATTCGGTTCCAGTAGTTTTGGAACGCTGTCAACTCATAACCATACTCTGCTTGTTTTTCTTGAATTTTGAGACCTAAATTTATCCACGTGACCGCAGAACCACTCCATGTTTTTTGTTCCCCTCTGCATTTATAGTCATGATGGAGATATTTGTTTCGTCAGACTTGGTTCCCAAACCTAGCGAGTAGGCAGCATTTGAAGGCATTTTGGTCAAAACAGAGCGGGATCCCACATATTCTTCATGCGTAATTCAATCTTATATTACACTGCAACAAGCTCAAAGGAGAGGAAAATCTTGTATTTATTTGTTTTATGAATTTCTTTTTGTTTCTTCAATTTCGGATCGTTGACTTTGTCATCTTTTCTAACGTCTTTGTAAAAATATATATTTTTTTAATCGTTTATCTCTTTTCCTGTAACTCTACCAGGGGTGGGCCGGTTTGGGGTGGGTTCTAAATGTGCACAGTTGGTTTTTGTGTTATTACTGTTATAAAAGAAGAATATATTGTAAAAATATTGAAACATTCCATGGCTGTGTGCTTCTCTGCTGCGCTGTGATCGCGCTTCAACGGTCTCTAACTTGGGCTTACTAGTGAAGTTCTATTTCATCAGTGAGTTCGTGCGAGCCGCTCCACCCTTTGTTATACTGTTTATGAAAAGACACCCAACACCAGCAGGAATACGATTCATTTCTGCAGTGATGCAATGCTGTGAAGTGACACAGCAGACGCAGGAGACACCCAGTGAGATGATACGTTACGGTCTTGTTATTGTTGTTGTGGTGAGTTTGGTTTGGGCTTGTTTTCTCGATTCCAGAGCCCAACAGCTCATAATAACGCCCGGCTTTGATCTTCCCTTGTTGGTGCTTATTTATTCTCCTCACAGTGAATATTTTGTGGCGATGTTAATGGGCCCTCCCAGCACACATTAAAGAGCCACAAACGCCGAGAGCGGAGAGACGGAGAAGCGGGCGGCCTGTGAGAGCTGAGGTGCGGGCAGGACCGGTGTCTGCTCCTAATTGGGGGAAAATGCATTGCACATGGGCCGTTGGCCGCTCGCTGTGTGAAGCGCGGCGTAAAAGCTCATGGAGCGTGCTGTTTGTGTTTGTATTTGTGTTCACGATGCAAAAGGGTGCTTTTGCACATCTTGAGTAATTAGTATGGGCTGCTCGCCCTGCCTTTCAGCTCATGTTGTGTGTTTAGAGCTGATTAAAAAAAGATGTACTCGTCTGTAGCTCAGTTCAAGCGCTTCTGCTGCCTACACAGACAGTTGCTGGATTTATTAGTCCGCCTCATAGGCAGGGGCAAAAATACCACCAAAGTACACAAAACGCCCTGCGCAATTATAGTTAGCTAAAATTGTGACTGTTGTAATTAGGACTGACCACTAGCAGTCAACTCAACTTTAGTCGTTTTATTCATTTTATCACAGGAAGAGAAAAAAAGGTCAAGGATAGATTATTTAGGGCCGTAAGTAATCTAAAACTCAACCCATCAAACCAATTTTCCAGTTTAATTGATCTGGATTCCATTTTTACAATTCAACATTTCATTTAATAAAAAACTGAACTCAAATCACATTTTTAGCGCCCTATTTGTTTCTCACCTTGTGTTTTATTGTCACCAAATTCTGTTTTTTAAATGTTTGAATGCATAAAAACAACCTTTATTTATCATTTTTAATAGATTTTCTTTCTTTAGAAATTCAGTGTTTATTCAAATGAAGGCGTACTTTTTACATTCATTTCTCTTTTAGTTAATGGAATATAATGCTAACAAAGAGGATTTGCTATTAAAATTAAAACTTAAAACTAAAGTTTCATTATCATTATTCTTTAAAAAATAAAGTTGTGATGAATTTTAGTGTGGTAGTAGGCAGTACTGTGGATATGTAGTGGTATTACATACATTCTACTCAACAATAGTAATGTATTTCTGGGACAAACCTAAATTAAACCTAACTTTTGATAGTTTGCCGGCATGAATGTTTTTTTGTATTTCTGAGTGTTACTCAAATAAAACAGTAATCTGCTCATGAAGTACTCTCAGAGCTGTTCTTGGGATGTTGATCTTGTATTTATGTCCACGCCAGATGCTCAAATTATTAGCTTCAGTATGTGTTTAATAAACAAATCCATGCGTCTGCGCCATTTATTAACACAGAGACGCAAAGAACATATATTATGATTCATATTTAAAGGTTTTAAAATGAAAATTGTGTCGTTACTCATGCTGTTCCAAACCCATACTCAACCATTCTTCTCCCCCGAGTTACGTCTTCTGCCGTTTTGGAGAGTGTTCGCCAAAAAAATTCTGTCATCATTTACTCATCCTCAAACCTGTATGAATTTCTGTGTTCTGCCGAACACAAAGGAGGATATTTTAAAGAAACTTTGTAACTGTTTTGGGTCACCATTGACTTCCATAGTATTTTTTTTTTTTTACTACCGTGGAAGTCAATGGTGACCCAACTTTATTCAAAATATCTTCCTTTGTGTTCGGCAGAACAAAGACTTTCATACAGGTGTGCAACTACTTGAGGGTGAGGAAATGATGACAGTTTTCATTGTTGGGTGAGCAGTTTCTTAGGGAACGTATTTGACGTAATCGCCACTGTTTACATTCAGGGGGAAAGCGCACACATGAACATAAGCGTTGTTTAAGTTTAGGGGAAAGCATGCGTATGCGTTGTCATACTTTCTAAAATGGAGGAAATTTGTTATTTTTGGTTTCTTTTCACAAACAAATTTATTCTCGTAGCATCACAGAACTGTTGAAAAGTTGAGCCACTGATATCACTGAACATATTTGCATATATATATTTACTTTATACATAAAGTATAAAGTATACTAAAGAACAAGTGCATGGTTTTCTTTCCCGTGAGTGATTTTACTTTTGTTGCTTGATTAACATCAGTGACTTGGACAATAGTAACTAAATTAGGCTGCTATCCCTAACGTTAACACTACATGAATGTTCCTCACTGGCAAGATTAATAAATCATTCAGTACTGTGAGTCTTCTTTTATTTGTGTACACTCCAGTATCAACAAACACTGCAGTTTTGTAAATTATATAGCATAACCTGGTCTGGGATCTGTCTTACACTGAATTATTCAAGATCAGTGGTGAACTGGACCTGGCAGATGGCTTATGAAGTAATAAAGCAAATGGCTATAAATCAGTGGTTGACTGAAATATTGTTAGAATAAGATACATCACAGTTAACAACCCAACACAACATTCAGTAGAGCAGTGCTCTTAAATGGATAGTTCATTCAAAACAGCAAAAACCGGGGTAAAATAAAGATATGCCATAATTGGATACAGGCGAGGTTGAATAGTAGGATCAGTTGTTGATCCCTTTGAGAACCAGATCAGTGATGCTGTCAGGTTTAAAGGCAGACACAGAGGCTTATATTTCTGATGTCAGCACAGCGTGGCCTCGCTCTCTAAAACGGCTCTGTTTACTCAAGAGTAAGCAGCATAAACAGTCAGATCTGTCTCTCGGGTTTGGAGGTGATGAGGTGAGCATAGAATGGCCACAAGAAACCTCTTGATAAAGACCCGCTTTAAGCCAGAGGGCATTTAGAGCCACGTATAGGCTCTCTTTCAAAACTGCCTACGTAGGCAACACTTAAAGCATGTTCCCGCATACGAGGCTGGAAGAAGGAGCATGCTGTCTTCCAGTGCACTGAATATTAGCTGTATGGTTGTGAGGTATGTATATGTGTGACGACACGAAATTAGGGAAGATTGTGTATATTATGGTGATGTGTTGCTCATAAAGACAGTAAGCCAATTTCACTCCCCTTTTTCATTTCATGCCAGCTGCTTTCAAACATGTCCATGTGTGTTTATGTGAGCGCTCTCTGAAGAGTATCAACGGGTTCTATTCACAACATGCAAACCAGTGTCAAACATTGTTAGTGCTGTGTGTGTGAATCCATTCATTACAATCAATAAAGTGCAACCGCTCGTTAAATAAGAGTTTGATTTCAAAGTGAAGACAACTTCATTGATAACAGGCGTTTTTGCAAGAGTGTATCTACAAACTAATATATTTTTTATATTGACAACTATATTTGAATGCAGTTTTATATTCGAAATCGTTGATTGACGGTGATGACCAAAATAAAATAAATGGATACTGTGTGTGAGAATAGATCATTAAGTGGAGTGTAAATGCTTGCTAATAAACCTGCCACTTGTTTAATGTGTTTGTTTTATCTAAAGAACTTTGTTGTTGCGGTTTAACCATTTTTGCACATTTTCACAGCCTTACCACATTATTTTGGCCATAAGAAAAAAGTAAGATGGCAATCTGGCAGCAGTGTTTATTACACGTACACTTAAATTCTATTCAATAAAAAAAAAGTATTGTTAAATACAGTATTGTTGAATTAAATCTTCTTCAACTTCATTAGTTTAAGTCACAAACCTATAGTATAGTTAAATATGGCTGTTAAAATCTTTCACAACCGCATTCTATGCAGTTCACAATCACAACCACTAGCCGCTAATGCAGTGACAGATCATGTATATGTCATGATTTAAGATCACCCTATCGATAATTGGATACTGTAGTATCTGGTAATGTTTGGTCAGCCGTGCCCGGTTCAGGAGATTTACTTCTGCAATTTGAGGAGGTTGTCACTCCCAAAACAGTCAGTTTCTTCTTCCATTACTGCCGTAATCTGTTCATTTACATTCACAGACAGCCCTCAGTAGTGCTGGCCACATCTGTGTGGTGTGTGTCCTCCCGTTCACCCGTCTCACTCTGGGTGTGTGGTGTGTGTTTGTGTCTCAATTCACAGAACTGTATGGTTTCGACGTTCTCATTGATTCCAACCTCAAACCGTGGCTCTTGGAAGTGAACCTCTCTCCTTCATTGGCATGGTGAGCAACACGCACACTAATCCAGTCATTTTTTACATTGTTTGTGTTCATGGTGATATGTGAACAATGCAACAATGTTGTCCTGTTTGATGCTGACAGATGCAATTTGAGATCACTGCGTTGCACACTTTAATTTCTCATCACATGCTGCCATCCAAGCAAGGAATTTTAGGCAAATACAATGTAGAAATGCAATAAAATGTTCAATTTTTTGGTCTCTTTTGGCAGAGGAGGAGTTGATATGGAGTTTTATATCAGACCAAGTGGCTGATCTACATAATTTTTTCATAAGTGGTGGGACCAAATCAAAAACAAAAAAAAATGTTTTTAGCTAAGAATTTTCTCTTAAAACGTTAAGCTTAAAATAAATTAATCTAAGCTAAGTCTTAAATTAGGTTAAATGTTTCTGAAATGTTTACGTTCTAAGTCAGATTACCGGCAACAGTTATTTTAGTAATAGTTTGTGATCTAGTCTTAGTGACTCCTCCTAACCTTGGAGCCCTAAATTTAGTTTCGACACAGCCATTATTTTTAAGAATTTGCAAATTACAAGGATGCAAGTTATGAGAATACAAAGACCAGCTCCTCATGGACAAGACGATCATCTTAAACAACATAAATATAAAGAGGAGCGTTCATTATGGCATACATGAACTAAAAGCATTTGACAGCATTGCCCTCCATCTGTGAACATACCGGACAGACCCAGTCATCATCGGCTTCTTGGAAGGTGAAACTCTGGAAAACCAACCTGCCATTCCATGCCAGCGGTTGCATAAAGGCTGGTAAAAGCCATTATGTGAAGAGTTTTCCAAGGCAACTCTCATGTTATAAGACGAAGAACAGCCTCCATCTCGTCAGCACCCAAGTTACTCAGCAGCGACATTCAGAAGCTCCAAAAGTGATGAACTGAAGATCTTGACGGCCAATGGCCCAACAAGAAGTTTAACAAGACGATAAAGGAATTTCAAAAGCCAAATGCCCTCTATTCCACATCAGAGATAAAATGCAGACATAAAAATATATGCTTCCTATTAAAAAAAAGCTATTCATTTCCCTTGGGTCTCATTTATAGAACTGTCCGTAGATTTCATCCTAAAGTTGTACATACGCACAAAAGCTAGATTTTTGTAATTTCAGTGCTTATCTCTATTAATGAGAGTGGAATATTTTTTTGTAAATGCATATCGAAATGAAAACAAAAAGTCATTTACTTCATTACTTCTTGCTCCAGAAGAGTTTGCAGGCGTGGTCTAGAATGTCTACAATGCGTACATATTTATATCAAGTGTAGTTTTTATAAATCTGGATATGTGCGTGAAAAATTGCTTACCCATATTATATACCCATTGTGCGTACACGTTTAGAAATGAGACCCCAGTTATTTTTCAATGCAAGACAACAAACAATGCTCAGAAAAAAGGACACACTTCACACTCGGTTGTTTTTGTGTCAAATAACGTGCGAGTAATTTGTCCAATTAAAGGGAAGTTCTTAATGAATACTTGAGTCAAACTCAAGCCTGCCATTAAGTGTACTTGTCAACATGCTCATAAACAGTTGTGTGCTGCTTCTAAAAACGGCACAGACGGCCCCGGTTTGGGCTGAAGAATGGAAAACTTAAATTGCTTAAATCACTTTCAAGTGGAAAGATTCGCAAGAGCGCGTTAGTGAAGTTGTTATGATGATTTTTGTAGCTTGATGGTTTACATTACTTTTAATTAGGTGGAAATGAGCAGCTTGGACATTCTGTTCATTTTGTGTTTCATGGAAGAAAAGAAAATAATATATAACATATTATTATAATCATGTTACATTGCACACTCTATTGTGTTTTTTTAAAGGCGTATAACGTTTATTGACAGTGCACTAATTCTTTTTTGTCTTTATATTTCTAGTGATGCTCCTCTTGATTTGAAGATAAAGGCCAGCATGATCTCTGACATGTTTTCTCTTGTGGGTAAGTTTCTGTTTTCCCAGGCTCACGCTGATGATACACTCGGCAACGTTTTGAGCAATGCTGTCGGGCAACTTTGGGAAATGTTGCGGTCAATGTGCTAGGAGATGAGACACAGAGCCCAAAGCTGTTCTAAAATATTCAGATAGAAATTTGTTAACCATTCTCGGTGGTAAAGTGCCCAAGCAACACTGCTGGAAAAAAAGCTGCCCAGTGTATCATCAGCCTCAGAGTCTCAGTCGTATCCCTGACCAGTCCTTAACCGCTTCACCTCAGTCTCATGTTGTGAATGTGCATGTATGGTCGCATTTTCAAACCACGGAACAGCCATAACTGTAGGTTACTGTGGCCGTGGCTTTTGTCATGTGGGTCACATTTGTTTGGTCTGCAGTAATGACCACTTAAGAAGAAGGAGTGTTATGCTTTCCTGCCATTCATGAGGGTTTGTGGACAACGCAGACGAAATCGTGAAATTTGACAAAATGTGGACGAATAAATAAAAAAGTAGGGGTGTACGCTTAATGCAGGGACTATATGAATATTCAAGAGCAGTGTTTAAATATAAAAGGCCTGCATGTTCTCCTTGGCTCATCTGTGTCTCACTGTATAAACTTGGGAAATTCATCTAAGGAGCTGCGAGAAGCTCAAAGATCTTCATGGCTACCGGCCAAAAGCTCGGTTAATTATAATTAATAAAACTCAATATCAATCAATCAATCAATCATTTTTATTTATATAGCGCTTTTAACAACACAGGTTGCATCAAAGCACTGTACAGTATAATGACAGGGATGTATAGTGACGAGAGTGACCAATTTCTTATTAAATGCAGAGACGGTCTCTGTAGTCAATTCAACGATAGTCACTAGAAGTTAAGTGTCCCCAACCAAGCAAGCCAGAGGCGACAGGAAACAAAACCCCATCCATACAGAATGGAGAAAAAAAAACCTTGGGAGAAACCAGACTCAGTTGGGGTCAGTTCTCCTCTGACCGGACGCCCAGCACTTAACTTCCAGTTCAATTTTAAACGCAGCTGTGTCAGGTAGTGTAAATGACTTAGTGTGTTCGTGTGCGTGTGCGTGCGTGTGTGTGTGTGTGTATGTGTGTGTGCATCAGGATCTGGTGATCGGTCCACAGAGCGCATCTAGGTGTTCTGGTCTCTGATGAACATAATCTCTGGGTGCTGATCCACCATCTAGTCTGGATACAAACTGTGAAAACAGATTGAGAAAAAGACAGGACTAATATTAGCGTAGATGCCATTCTTTTTACGATGTCACAAGTACATCGTATTGTAGGAGTAGTGTTCCCGGTTCCAGCAAATCTAAGTAATGCAGCCTAAAAATCCTTTAACGGATTTGAATAATAAAAGGTGTGTTGGTGTGTTATGTGTAGGCTAAGTTAAAAAGATGTGTCTTTAATCTAGATTTAAACTGGCAGAGTGTGTCTGCTTCCCGAACAGAGTTAGGGAGATTGTTCCAGAGTTTAGGTGCTAGATAGGAAAAGATCTGCCGCCCGCAGTTGATTTTGATATTCTAGGTATTATCAAATGGCCAGAGTTTTGAGAACGCAGTGGGACGTGCAGGACTATAATGTGATAAGAGCTCGCTCAAGTATTGAGGAGCTAAACCATTCAGGGCTTTATAGGTAATTAATAAGATTTTAAAATCTATTCGATGTTTGATAGGAGCCAGTGCAGTGTTGACAGAACCGGGCTAATATGATCATACTTCCTAGTTCTAGTAAGGACTCTGGCTGCTGCGTTTTGGACTAGCTGAAGTTTGTTTATCAAGCGTGCAGAACAACCACCCAATAAAGCATTGCAATAATCTAACCTCGAGGTCATAAACGCATGAATTAATATTTCTGCATTAGAGGTTGAAAGCATAGGTCGTAATTTAGATATATTTTTAAGATGGAAAAACGCAGCTTTACAGATGCTAGAAACATGATTTTCAAAGGAAAGATTGCTGTCAAACAGCACACCTAGGTTCCTAACTGATGATGAAGAATTAACAGAGCAGCCATCCAGTGATAGGTTGTGTTCTAGATTATTATATGTGGGGTTTTTAGGTCCAATTATTAGCACCTCTGTTTTTTCAGAATTTAACATTAAGAAGTTACTCATCGTCCAGCTTTTTATATCGACTATGCATTCTGTTAGATTCTCAATTTGGTGTGTATCACCAGGCTGCGCTGAAATATAGAGCTGAGTATCATCAGCATAGCAGTGAAAGCTAACACCATGACTCCTGATAATATCTCCCAGAGGTAACATGTAAAGGTTGAAAAGTAACGGTCCTAGCACTGAGCCTTGAGGAACTCCATATTTCACTTGTGATTGATATGATACCTCCTCATTTAATGCCACAAACTGATAGCGGTCAGATAGATATGATTTAAACCATGCTAAGGCGCTTCCTCTAATGCCAACATAGTTTTCTAGTCTATCCAAGAGAATGTTGTGATCGATAGTATCGAATGCTGCGCTAAGATCTAATAGCACTAATAACGAGATAAAACCACGATCAGATGATAGAAGCAGGTCATTAGTAACTCTAATGAGAGCAGTCTCAGTACTATGGTACGGTCTAAAACCTGATTGGAAATCCTCACAGACACAGACAATATGGCATCTCAAGCATTGATTCATTATGAAAATTATGCCAGAACTGTTGAATGTATTTTTCCGAGTACTAAAAAAAGTTTACAGAATATCATAAAACCCTTTCATTTAAACCATTAGCCTTTTTTGTGGAGCACATTGCTAAAAAAATTAAGGAATTGTTAAAATTTCACTTTTTTTTTCACATTTAAATCGCTAAAGTTATACAGCCATGATTACTACAGTTTTGGATAAAAAAAAAAATTCTATTATGTCAAATCAATTTATAAAAATGAAAACGGGTAAATAAAAATAAACGTATTCAACGACACTAAAATCTCACAATACAGTATTATTTATTGGGATGTGATAAAGTTAAACTATTCTATCTAGTGCACTTAAGGAAGAAAGTAGACTTAAGACGTGTAGCTGAACTTTAAAGGGGAATCAACTTGTGATATACTGTCTCAGTCTAAATTTCATTCACACTGGTGCCCTAACAAGACGAAGCCGAACAAATCATAAGAATTCGTACGCCTTGCTTAATAAAGAAGGGATAAAGCCATATTGAGCTTTTCTTTTTGTTTTACGGTGTAATAAAAACTATACTTTTTACCCAGAAGACCTATCGTTTCACATTGCCATTTGACCACGATAATATTAAGGCAATTTTGATAAAATGGTTGGTGTTGAGGTGCCATAGGTCGTGCTGGGTGTCTCCTGTCTCTCACTGAATCCACATTGCTCATAAACCACTAAAAGGCCATTGCTGCCTGCTCTAACCCTTCAGACTGTGTGACGATCAGATGTGATGTGTCTGAAAAGCAATGAATTATCCTGTATCAGAAGCACAGTGTTGAAGAGTCACCCGCAGGCACTGTTCATTAGCATAAGACGACTTACACGAAGGAACTGTCAGCAGAACATTAGACGCTCACATGAGTCATTGAACTGTCACGGTTTGGCTGAAGAAAATACCTCTGCAGCGCTCATGAAAATAATGATTGCTCAAGGCAGAGTTTTGTTTTTGCTTACGCAACGGTCTGTCCCCGCTCCAAAAACTCGCAAATCTGACGCCAGAGCGCTCGTTGCAATGATTGATCTCCGTTCAGTGACGGTTGTTGATCGCACGCAGTGTTTTATCTTGTTCGCTTTTATGGCAGAGTCTGTGCAATCCACATTTCCGATGATTGCTTGACATCATTTTTGGGTGACTTTGTAAAAGTTGAGGGTTTTGATTCTGGAAGCAGATTTTTTTGGTCTTTCGTCTGTGAATGTTTGAACATAGGTGTAATGCGTTCGTTCATTTCAGATTTTGTTATTGTGTTTGCGTATAGTATTTTTTAATGGCTTTAATGTGATGTTGTGAGTAATAAGGAATAAATCAAGTAGTAATAGTAAATAATTATTTTGGCCGCGTTTATGCAAGGCAGCTCAAAACGTTTCGGGAACAGAGGTGTCGTGTGACAAATCCTGAATGTTTTGAATTGACGCTTATGACCACATACAGGACACTACTGTTCAATAGTTTGGGGTCAGTAAGGCTTTTTGAAAGTAGTTTGTTACGCTCACCAATGCTGCATTTAAAATACAGCAAAAACAGTAAGATTGTGAAATATTGTTACAATATAAATACCTATTAATACAATTATTAGAGCTGAAAATGGTTGTGCTGCTAAATGAAGGCATAAGGAAACCATAATATTCTAAATTCTTAGATATGACATTTGTGTTCAGTTGAATGCAATTGAATCTTATTCGTATTGGCCTGTTTTTATTTACACACACTCCATCAAACATCTGAATAGATAAAAGCTAATTCTGAATAATATTAATCCTCATTAAAGAAGACTCTTGTTTCTTGTGCTTAGGTTTTGTGTGTCAGGATCCGTTATTACGACAGCCGCGTCCCGACAGAGCTGGGATTGATTCAAGAATGAAGAATCCTTCGCAGAAACTTCAGGTAAAAATACCCACACTATCTGAACAGATTTCCTTGCGTTCGTACACAGGACGAGTTATTAGGACAATCACAGTGATCATTAGACAACCTTATGTTTTCTAATAAACTGTGAGAATGAGAAGAAGCGCCTTCATGTTTTATCATGTCAGGGTATAACTTCATTAGGACAAGCTGTGCTAATGTAATTAGAATAATCTCTATCACTTATTGTTACTTTATAAAGATGTTGAAAACTTGATGATGGCACTCTGATCCCGAGGGGCCCAGACTGATCGAACATAGAGAGCAGTTTCTTCTCTTGGACTCGGATAAATGTGTTTTGGACTTTTTGATACAATCTTGAGTCAAATTACTTAGATTTATGAAGTGATTTGGTAAAAGATTTTAGCAGTAAGCTGAAAGATTTTACCTAAATAAATATATTTATTCATTCTGTCTTTGATGATATTTAGACTATAACCAGGGGTTAAATTGGGGTTTCTTATGTGGGGGTGCTCTATGGTAGCAGGCTTACACACACACACACACACACACACGTTTGCAAATATGGTTTTATTTTATTTTTTTTCCTTTGGGGACTTTCCCACTAATTCTATTAATGCTTTCGTTTCAATAAATTAAATCATTATAACGTAAATTGCTATTATCTAATGCTACATTATCAAATGAAAAAAACAACTGCAGCTGCATTATATATACATAACACATAATATATACATACGGTCACTCATACTTCTTTCTCTACATTTATATTGTAGATCATTGATGATGGGATTTAAAGACATATGTGAGTCAAAGGACTAAACTATTTAAGTGCAAAATGATTGAATGTGTTGAGAAGAGCTACAAAATAATGACCAAAACATAAGCAGAAAAGGGAAATGGTCAAAAGTCAAGAAACAGGACAGCCATTCAAACCACAGAAATCAGTGTTCATTTGGACACAAGTCTGTTACACATGATCGTAGCAATCTGATGATGACTCAGACTCCTTCAGAGATCATGTGTCCCTGCACAGCCAACACATTCAAGACTACTTTAGTGATGTTTATAGCTGTTCTCTGAAGCACCTTTTTGAGCAACCCAAGGGGTTTCTATCAAATCTCTTGATCTTATTTGTTGTGTGGTGTTGGCCCAGAAGAATGAGATTGAGACTCAGAGCAACCACCAACCAGCCAAGGCACATGAGCTTTACGCTGGTCACTAGATCATGTTATTGGTTCCAAATGCTTATAATGGACTCGTAATTTTTGGCCCGCAGTTGGTTCTCAAGAGGGTGGGACTCTCAGCAACCCATCAAACTGGCTGGCAGAGTCTGGAGCAGCTGTTTCATATCAATCTGATGAAAAGGATTTAGGGAATTCCATGGTGGATTTGGGACACAGCCCTCCTCAGTTAACAAACTAGATGTTAAGGAGCTGATTTCCCTGTCGATTTGCTGAGGTTTTTTAGACCCAGGGTAGACCGATGTGAGCCCGGCTTGATACCTTAAACTCGGTGTTTTGAGCGCTACTGAGCGCTAGAGGCTTACGTTGCAATGCTGCTGATTGAAGTCTTTGAGAGCTGTTGTTTTTATAGCACTAGTGAACCGAGTTTAATCTAGTCTCCATTTCTTCTGACTCCAGAACTGAATAATGTTAGTACACAGCATAAAAGAATATTCTTATTTCTAGTTGTGTGAGTCTATTTTACCAGAATGATTAGCCAGGCATTCTTACTATTAATGATACTAGAAAATCAGCTCTGATCACAGAAATACTGTAAATCACAAATATATACAATTTTAAATTTTCACGATTTCTTATCAAGATTTGCTGAGCTATGAATCAAAGGGAACGTTGCTTTATGAACAGAGTGACATCGCAACAAGCTATATCCCACCTAACATTTCCAAACGAGTTTTGTACAATATTCATGGCGTGAGCGGATCGGAAATTATGAATCTGTAATAAATACTAAATTTTGGTCTGCAAATTTTGGTCCATTTGATTATTTCTTATTATGCTTTGCACTATCATCATTTGTTGTTTCTAAGCTAAAAAGCAGAGATCGCTCTTCATTTCAGATCCGTTTTCACTCCGGTCATGAGTGAGGATATGGCAGTTCATAACACAGCATCCATTCTAGTGTGTTTTCACTGTATAATTGAAATTGTTGGACTGTACACCTCCACTATTACTCAGTCATCACTGTAGCGTCAGTGTCCCCAAATCACAGAAAGAACCGACATCACGTTCACATTCTGATGACCCGACCTCTAGATGTGATGACATAGACACAAAGTAATCAACATGTTTACAAGGCAGAATTTCATTTTGTTTATTTTTTTTATAGAAAGGTTTATCCTACTCCTCTCAAACCAATTACAATTCCATTCGGTTTGGGCATTTTTATTCCGATTGAAGTGTTTACATGGAGCATTTTCATTCGAATTGGACCTTTAAAACGATTACAATGCTCCATGTAAACACACCTAATAACGACAGATATATCAGATTTATGGAGCTTCAAAATCATGGCCACCATCCACCAGCATTACCAAGCTCAGAAGAGCCAGGATAAATAAATAATAATAAAAAAAAAACTCTGACTGTAAACTATTTCTTAAAGTTTTGGTTTCAGTCCATCTACAGTGCACTAAAGCTTACGATGATTTTGGGAAATGCAGCCCTGAACACTTAAACAGCCTGCTGTTCTTCAGAAAAGTTCTCCAGGTCTTCCACATCCTTGGCTTTTTCAACATCCTCTGCATATTCGAACCCTCAGTAAAAGTGACTGTAATAACACTGATGATCCCACCACAGTATTTTGGTAACAATTCACTCTTATCCTCAGCGTCAGAGACCGCCATCCGCCAACACCGCCGACCCAGACGCTCAGAAAGAGAAACCCGGCACTAAGCTAGCGGAGAGTACCCTGAGTCTGACGGCAGAAGAGGTCAGTGATTTGGAGTCCTCGGCTGACGGGGTTTCCACGACTTTAGCCAAACGCTGAGGAATTTATTTGAAGATAGCAGGCTGATGTATGCTCTTTCATCTTGGCTGCTCTTGACATATTTGATATTGAGCAGCATGTTTTATTGTCTCCCCTGGACAGATGAAAGTGCTGAGGAGGGTACAGGAGGAGTATGACAGGAGGGGTGGGTTTGTTCGGATCTTTCCTACTCCAGACACCTGGGAGCTTTACAGGTGAGGGAATAAAAGAACAGAACGGTGATTTGAGGATCTGAAAATGCTGAATTGATTTATGCTACCGGGCAAAAGCTTAGAATAGTTTATATTTTTCGAAAGAAGTCTCTTCTGTTCACCCATGGCTGCTTTTATATAATAAAAATTATAGATTGTTTTAAATCTTCAGTATCACATGATGTTCAAGGGAAGAAAGATAAAATAAAGATAAATGCTTTTATTCAGCAAGGGTGCATTAAAATGATCAAAAGTGGCAATAAAGACATGTATAAAGTGATTTATCTTTGAATCCTGGAAAATACGATGCATCACACTTTCTACAAAAATATTGTGCAGCACAAATGTTTTGAACATTGATAATAATCAGAAATGTTTCTTGAAGTTCTGAAGATCACTTGACACTGAAGACTGGAGCAATGAAAAATATAAATAAATAAATTACGCTTTTTCACATAGAAAACAGCTGTTTTTAATTGCAGTAATGTTTCAATCTTACTGTATTTTGATCAAACACATACAACCTTGGTGAGACTTCTATCTGTAAAAAAATCGTCCAAACGTATGAAACGTATCCAGACGTAGTAATGTGTAGAGCTAGTTTTTGACGCACGTCACGATTCAATTTGATTCTTATTCACAAGCTTGCAATTTGATTCATTGAATAATTTGATTTAATCCAATTTAGTTATTGGATTATTATTCATATATACAGTGCTACTGAAAGTATTCAGACTCCCTTAAATTTTTCACTCTTTGTTATATTGCAGCCATTTGCTAAAATCATTTAAGTTAATTTTTTTCCTCATTAATGTACACACAGCACCCCATATTGACAGAAAAACACAGAATTGTTGGCAGATTTATTAAAAAAGAAAAACTGAAATATCACATGGTCGTAAGTATTCAGACCCTTTGCTGTGCTTTGACTCTCGGAGGTCTTCCTGCTTCAGTTTCTCCCATCAGTCCTTGCTCTAGCAGTTGAGAGAGCATCTCTAACCATGTCTAACTAGTGAAAGTCACTAGGTAGGCATCACACTCAGGGTTATTGTAGAAACTAGATTGAAGGTTGGCCACAAAGTTTTACAAAATTGTAAAAGCTTACTGTCTGATGGTTTTCAAATATAATGTAAATAGTTCTAAATAGATCTTTACAGAAAGCATGATTAACCTGTTGCTAGTGATAGTAAAGTAAAATAACAAGATATAAAATTTAAATATAAAAAATATTAATAAAAACTGTAATAGTCTCTCTCACTGATCACTCTTCAGAAGTTCAGCAAAGCAAAAAAAATCCACCTCATCTGAAGTCTTTGTTTCGCTCAGTTTGACCTCGGTGAGACTGTGTTGAGGTAGAGAAATACAATGCTCACTATTTTTGCAAGAAAAAAAAAGAGCGTGGTAAACCCAACGGTTTAGACGAAGTGGTCGTGAACTACATTGTTTTATGATTTTATAATGTTCTTTGAGGTCCACATATAAAGTTAGGAAGTGTTTCTCCTGCAGAGGTGGCGTTTTGTTGTGCTCTGACATAATGTGAAAACTTCCAAAATTAGCCATTTCTTACATTTAATAAAAGCTGTTTTTGAACTAATGAGAAAGTTTTGAGTTCTGAAATATACATGAGGGTTTTATACTACACATTGCTCAGTTATGAAGATTTATTTGAGAAATGAAAGCTAAAATAACCTGTTAATCCAATAACGCTCGTCACTGTTTTACTGGAGCACAAGAGAAAACTACTTTAGTCTTTCTGATTCAAAATGTAATGTTGCGGTTTCATTATAATTGAAACAAATTCTATGTAAAATGGGAAAGATTGTTTCAAAGTTAGCTAATCCTGCACCATTTTTCAGTGCGGTAAGGATGTTAACATAAACACAATCGAAGCCTAGAATGAAATAATGTTCAGGTGCAGTGTTACACCACTTACTGGTGATGAGAAACATCTGTGAGCAGGTTACAGGGATCACCCTCCAAAAACCAGATGTGCTTAGACCAGGGCAATCAGAGCCAGCCTTTCTTCTTTCTGCTTCATACGCGAGTATGTTTGATGGGCAATGATGAAAATGAGATTCCTGCAATGCCAAGTCAGGCGGAGATCATTTCCATCATTCATGCATGTGCTCTCGCTCCTGATTGGAGCAGTGTGCTCTGCCTCTGAATAGAGACGGATACGAGTGGGAATCATTACTGAACATGAGGAATATCAGAAAACATCTGCAGCCTCAGAAGATTGTGCATGTAAAGCAGGTCAATGGAGATAAAACTAGCAATTAAATAAGACTGTTAAATATAATATATTAATAGTAGATTAACACTTTAATAGGAAATGAGAGAACTATATATAACTATAATAAAGAACTAAAACTGAATAAATAAAAATAAATTAGAAATTTTTAATTCAAATAAAACTTAAAGGCCCGTTTACACCAAGGATGATAACAATATAGTTTTTAGTTATCGTTCTAAATTAAAAATAAGCACAGAAGGAAAGATCATTTTGGGATCACTCTCAGAATTATTCCTTTTTTTTGAACTGATGAACAATAAAAACATTGACAGACAAACTGTAATGAGGTTGAGCATTTAAAGTGGCAGATGACAAAACTACAGTGTGACAAAATTGCTTAAACAGAATATTATTGTGCGAGGCAGTGGATGCTAATATAGTGATCATTACAGTTACTGTATCATTCTTTTTGTGAAATTGCCAAAATATTCAAAATGTTACTTTAAAGTATGATCGTTTATAAGTAATACTAAAATAACCCTGCACTATATATTTGGCCAAAATTAGTGATGCTCTTGAAAAAACTCCTTTGTTGTTTATGTGTGTATTTATTTGGGCTGGACAATTAGTAAATCATTGTTTTCAATTATTCAAATAATACTTGAAGCAGTAATGTTTGGAGCAGACAAATTGGTCCCACATTATATGTCTATTGGATTTATTTTCTATTTACTTAATAATAATAATAATAAAATAGTAATACTAGTAATAATAGTAACACTTTTGCCTCTACTGAAGTGTGGGATAGTTGAAGGTTAGTGCTGATGTTAAGTTTAGGTTTAATGGGTAGAGGTAGCATCAGCAGTGTTATTTATTTATTTGTTAATTATGGACGTAACTACAGAAATTAATTACAGACGTAATGTATAGTACAGGAAGCTATGGTAACACATTATTTTAAGGTGTCCAATGACCCGCCTTCCTTAGTTACTGTTGTCATGACCGACAAACAATGACGCTCTCACCCTACACACGTGTTCTCACACAGTGAAAAATACATCGCAGAGCAAAGAGAAAACTGACACTTTCATTTTCAGAGTCAACAGTATAATGTGAAACTTATGGAAACTAACTTTCATCACTTCATAGTGTCACAGTGATGGTCTTTGTGCAGTAAAGGACCCGTCATAGTTAAATAAAATAGAAGACAACATGAAGTGATGCGAGGTTAGCTGCATTGAAAACAGATGAGCGCACGTCTACATAAATAGTTCCCAAACAGACTGCCTGTCAGTCGATTAGGTAATTTTAATAGGTATTATAACACCTTAAAATAAAGTGTTACCAAAGTGACTTAAGTGTACTTAAGTACAATGGAAAACATATGTACACAAAAAGTGTATTATATTAAATGATTCATTAAAATGTAAGTTGTTAAAGTAAATGTAAATCATGAATACACTTCAAAATATGAATGATGTGAAAACTTAACATTTATTCAAGGGAAAAACGTTTTATTCTGCTTAAAATTATTGAAGCAAGCATGAATGGAGAGTTCATTAGAACAGGTTTCTGTAGGCTGTAAGCTAGATTTCTTGAATGTTATTGGCCCAAGTTCTTGCTTAATTACTGCCAGTGTGAACGTTTCATTCTCATTGCCTAAAGACATGTTAAATATGTGCTTCGAAGCAGGCGCTCTCCCCGTAACGGGATAGTGTTGAAACCACTCGCCTGAGAGAGACGTTCATGTCTCAAATAAACGTTTACTTCACCCAGAATATATTGTTATTGACGCAAGAAAATTTTCAAATGCTTGTTTAAGCTCGGTCTGGAAAAATCGTGCGGTCGTTTAATGTTCAGCATTTAATGTTCAGCACCTCGTCATTTTGTAATTCACACCGCGGTCGCACCAATAGACATCAGTGATGCAGCAGCTAATTCTAGCTCCTTGAAGGAGTGTAGTGATGTTGCTCAAGCGGGACCGACGCAGGGCCAAACGGTCAACCAAACACCACTGTTTTGTTAAAGCTAACAGACGTCGCACAGTCGAAAAGCGCAAGAAGCATCATGTTTTCATTCAGCTTGTATCTTCTCGTTTGCATAAGAGTCATGGCTGAAACCAGCAGAACCGATTGTTTACCACATCATTTGTTTGGACTTGTTATGCAATTAATCTGTCTGTAATTATTTCTCTCTCTCTCTCTCTCTCTCTCTCTGTATCTCTGTTTCAGTGGTTATCTGGAATACAAGACGTCTATGAACGCCATGTTGGCTAATAAACTTTTCCATGGAAGGTAAGCCTTTCCACCGTGGTTGGAAAGATCTTTGTCTATTTTAGGAATCTTCAGCCTGAGGGCTTTTTGTTGATATTTAGTGCGAGTATGTCATACAAAGGCTTACGTGCACTGATAAAGTGACTGTTATTCTTGGACAAGCCCTTAAAGGAACAGTTCACCCAAAAATCTAAATAAGCTAAAAATGTATTCACGCTCAGGCCTCCAAGATTAGGATGAGTTGGTTTAGTTTTTTTTATTCAGATTTGTAGAAATGTGGCTCAGCAATGGATGGCTCTGCACTGAATGGGTGCCGTCAGTATGTCCAAAAACAGCTGAGAGAAACATCACGGTAATGACTTCTAAAGATGGACTGGAGTGGATTATTGTGATGTTTTTATCGGCTGTCTCTCATTCTGACGGCACCCATTCACTGCAGAGACATATTTCTCCAAACCTGATGAAGAGACTTGAATGGCCTGAGGGTAATTTTTTTTTGTTGTTGTATCAACTGTTCATGTGAGCTTTTCTCTTTAATGTTTCAGAACAGCTTTCCCTGTCTTACATGTGTCTAAAATGATCTATTGTTCTTTGTTCCTCAGAACTGTGATCTCCCGCTCGAGGTTAGTGCCTGTAATTTCAACCTCTGAATGCAAACAAAAACCAAAAAGAGGTTATAAATGTCTGTTTTGCTGTCTTTGTTCCACAGGAACAGGGTGAATGATAATATATCTCTGGTTGTGGGGACCTTCTACACACATCATGCGGTCCAGTACGAAAGGAAGCTTCTTAGTCTGGAGGTGCGCAAGCAGAAGCGCAAACCCAGACGAGTCTCCGGCGGAAGAAGACGAACAGGTGCGTCTATGACATGTGTGCTTGAGAGACGGATCATATCTGGTAGCAAGCATTTACAAAAAAAATTGATGGGTTGAAATGTCATGTATTTGTTTACATCGGTGTCCTGCAGTTAATACATAAAGTTCACAGGAGAGTTCATAGTTTTCATTCTCTTCTGTGTTTCGCTTGCGTTTTACTTATTCTAAATACGCCATTTTCAGTTTTTGCATAATTTGACAAATTATAGATCAGAAATGATGTACAACATTAATCTCAAGCTCTGACGCTAATGTAACATAAACCTTTAGAAAATGTAACATTTTAGCTCTTGAAGTTAATGATGATCTAGTTTGAGTGAAAACCGATAATGCATTAATATTGTTCATTTTGCTCTTTATTTAGATTATAAAATGCCTAATTCTTATTTTATGATTGAAAGCCTGTATTTGACACAAAGATAAAAAAAAAAAAAGTTTGGAACAATTAAGGTAGATTTACCTTATATATCTTATAAACCCCATATTACATAAAATAGTGTAGATTGACGTAGCACTTGAACAGTTCTTGCGTAGAAGCTTTGATAAAAGTTTAAATCCTTTGTTGTGGCATATGACAGAAGTGAAACGACAAAACTAAAAAACCTCTAAACCGGCCTTTTAGTGTTTTAAAACACTAATGTGTGATCTGATGTGTGTTTTCAGGTCTGAAAGCGTCTCGGTCCCCTCACATGAGCGAGAATGAGGACGGAGTGGAGGGAGAGACGGAGATGAAATCGCTTCGCCTTCACACAAACACTGCTCTGGAACAACCCTCACACCCCAAAGTCAACCTGCTCCACATTCTCCAGCAGGGCTGGGACCTCAGGTCAGTGTGGACGCTCAGAATCATGGGTAACGAGCTGGGCCTTACACTTTCCTGTGGCTTCAGTAGAGGGTCTGAGTTTGAGTCAGCTCGTACCATCCAGACTATTATTTCTTCACTGGAAAACAAACAGATATTTTGAAGGACGTTGGTAACCGTGCGGTTTTGGTGATTGCTGTATGGAAAAACTTCTAGGAATATTTTAGGTTCCAGACCATAAAGAGAGTCATGCAGGTTTGAAATGACGCAAAGAAGAGTTTTATATGATTATATGTCAATGAATCATCTGACTCCAGTATAATGAATTAATGAATTAATGTTCAAACAGTACAAGTATTTGTACCCAAAAAAGCATGCCTTAAAACAGGCTGTAATTCTGCATTTAAGCTCATAATCGAGTGAAGAGCTTTACTCTTCTGTTGAAGTTCTTTCTCTGATTATTGAAATAATTATATCGTTCGTGCTCATGGTCTTTCACAACACGGATCAGTTCTTAATGATGCGCTTTATAGCAAGATAACTATAAAGATATAGTTCTAAAAATTGTTCACACCACAACTAAAATGATAAAGGAACAGAAACAAAATATCGCTGGAATCAATTTTTTCTGGCAGAATCCATCTTGCTACAGTGAGCTCGAGAACACACACACACACACACACACACACACAGACACACACAGACACACACACTCACTCACACTCACTCACTCACTCACTGTCTTGCACGCACGCACACTCAATCACTCACTCACTCACACACACACACAGACTTTACACACACACACACACACACACACACACTCACCACACACACTCACACACTCACTCACTGTCACACACACGCACGCACACACACACACACACATCACTCACTCACTCACACACACACACAGACACACACACTCACACTCACTCACTCACTCACTCACTCACACACACACACAGACACACTCACTCACTCACTCACACTCACTCACTCACTCACTGTCTTGCACGCACGCACACTCAATCACTCACTCACTCACACACACACACACACACACACACACACACACATGCTCACACACACACACTCACTCACTTGCACACACACACATTACTACACACACATACGCACACACACTCACTCACTCACTCGCACACACACACACACACACACACACACACACACACACACACACACACACACACACACACACACACACACTCACTCACTCACACACTCACTCACTCACACACACACACACACTCACTCACTCACTCACTCACACACACACTCACTCACTCACACACACACACACACACACACTTACACACATACACACACTTGGATCTGCTTAAAGAAGCTTGGGGATTGAGAGAGTCTGAGACTCTGGCTGCGCCGTGGTGTCCTTTTCATCCAACGCCTTCACATGTTTTCGTTGCTACTTTCACAGTCTCATTCACACAGGAAGCGGATTCTTCCTGCGCCGGCCAATCGGCTCAGCAGCCCTGACCTCGCCGTACAACGGCTCGCTCTCATTGGCCGCCTAATTGCTGGAGTCAGACTGTCTTTCCTTTGTTTAACATTTTGCAGGAGTCCTGGAAGCAGTTGAAACGTATTCCCTCCCCCTGCACGTTACGCAATAGCCCTACAAAAATATTTAGACCTGCTCTTTTTATACGCTGACATTAATGAATATTACATACTCCTGTCCAAAGTGCAATAAAGATTCCAGTTTCTTCAGGACTCGCAGTCCAAGAGGCTGAATTGTAATTTGAGCGAGGAATTATAATGACATGTCTGAGTTTGTAGAAATTCCTTTGCGCCTGCCAGGCCCGGGAAGGGACCGGGGCCGTTACAGTACAGTATATCTTTGTTTTTGGGTGACGGCTTTTTCCGAAACATTTCTTTTCCTTTTCGTTGTGCTTTTCTGGCTTATCTGCTCATCATTCGGAGCATGTGAATAGCTCACGGTTGTTGGAGCAGCGTGGAGGGCATTTCTTACCCTCAGGTCTGCGTCGAGCGGGGTTTCGTTTGCAGTGACACGTACGGCACGGCGGTAGTCATCCGTTCTCCTGTGAGTGTCTACGAACAACCTGGCCCTTGCATCGTTCACAGGGATTGGGAATGCCTTTGAATCACGTCCAGTTTGACTAAGGGCGGCAAACTGGATGCAGAATTTAATTAGAATTTTATGGAGCGAAACAGTGATGCACCGAAATTAA
The DNA here is from genome assembly GCF_018831695.1 of Puntigrus tetrazona. NCBI lineage: Eukaryota > Metazoa > Chordata > Actinopteri > Cypriniformes > Cyprinidae > Puntigrus > Puntigrus tetrazona. The sequence goes on along the minus strand of NC_056715.1, from coordinate 17,872,698 downwards.
CATTCTTTGTTGAACCTTTGGTTAGATTAGATTCAACTTAATTGCCATTGTGCGGATTGCAAGTATTTAGGATTATGCCTAAATAACATTTAAGCTCTGACAGTGTTTTGTCAAATGTGTTATGAATATGACCGTGGTGATCGGTGGAGTGCTTATTTTTGGCAAATGCTTACACTACCAACAGTTTTTTAATTTTTATGCTCATTAAGGCCACATTTTTCAAAATTAAAATACAGTAAAATAATCGTAAATATGATTATTACCATTTAAAAAACATGCAATTTTAATATGGTTCAAAATATATTATACTAAAAACTTCCAAAACGGTAGTATATATACAGATGTTTTCAACCAAAAATCATTGGAAGATTGAAATTTCACTGCAATTAATTCCTACAAATAATTTTTTATAACTGCTTTAAGTGTAGAGTTAAGTTTTTTTCTTAATTATGACTGACCTATAAACATGTGGGTATACAATGATGCACATAAACATGCATGTCATCAAACTTCATCAGTTTAACTGCAAGTTCATTTCTCAGATTGCTGTAATTTACGCAAAAGTCTTCAAAGTGGAGCCGAACAGCATGAAGCAGGTTTACAAGATGGAGACATTAAAGCTTAAGAGTGTAATTTCATCTTTGTAACAGAAATAACTGTTGTTATGTATAAAAAGTGCTTTTGTTCTCAAAAGAATCAACCTTCAAAAGGCTTCGTTCTGCATATGAAACTGGAAATAGGTTGTATTTTGTTTGCTTAGTTTCTTCTGCTCTCTTCTTTCATGGCTGGTGCAGTAAAGTTCAAGCTCGCATGGCCTTCTCCTCTTACCTGCACCGTGTCCAGCTGCGCCTGCTGACCGAGAGCAGAGCCAACACAGGCCCGGCCTGGACACAGAAGGAGCACGATCAGATGGTAAACCATGTCTGCTTCACGTAGCACCTGACGAATATAACATGAAAAAAAAATTATAAAAAAGAGTTAGTTCACCCAATAAATGCCATCATTTTGATGATGTGCGTCGATTGTTGAGGTTTTGAAAATGCTGGTTACTCTATTATATTTTTCTTGATATTTAGATTCATGAATATGCATGCAAACACTTTATGTATTGCTCATCATTTCTGCACAGAGACTTGGTGTTGTTTCCACATAAAAGGAAATATATATGTTCATTATTAAATTGTTACTTATTAAATTACCAGTGGTGATTGGGAACCTGTATGTTTACTTGTCCATATCTTTACCAGCTAGTCTAAATCAACCCCAGGTAAGTCTTTAGTAAGTCTCTTTAGACTAAAGCCTCTGCTCAATGCATGTAAATGTGCGCTTCATTAAAGCAGGCTGGCTTTTCATCTGTAGCAGACACGAGTTATTTGATGTTTGTGGTGATGTTACAGAAACGCTGAACGTCTGTTTTGTAGCTGCCTTATTAACGTGTGTGATTCTGCAGGAGCTGGTGGTTCGCTTTCTGAAGAGAGCCAGCAGTAACCTGCGTCAGGACATGTGTCTGGAGGAGCCCAGCCCTCAGCTGCGTCTGTCCGACCGCCAGCGCATCCTCTCCCATCAGCTCGGAAACTTCATACAGCTCTACAACCAGGTTTGTGGACCAGTCACAAGTCAAAACTAGCAAACAGCGCTTGGTCAGTGCAAAGCCGAAATAGCTAGTTTGAAGCTTTTATAGGCCCTGTGCAGTTTGCTCTGGCATTTTGGCAGAGGCTTGATGGTTATGTAAGAGTAGTTTGAAAACCGTTAGAAATGTCTGGTTGCTATGGTGTTTTGGATGGTTGCTAGGGTGCTGAAAAGTGGTGTTCTATGTCATCGGTAAGTTAGTCTTTTCTAATTCACTGTTTGCTGTATTTTACAATGGATTCCTTTTGCAGTGCAGATACAGGCTTTGTAAAAAGACCTTTATTTAATCACGACGCAGTGCCAACAGCTCTATCAGAGTAATGTCGCAACACACAAGCATGAGATAACATGTTAAGTCCAATGCCTCACCTGTTACAGGTTGATAAGTATTGAGTGTTTAATTTTCCACCCAAATGATCGGGCCTTATATTGAAAGTGTTCAGGAGAAACTCTTTTATTTTCTACGTTGTTAGCTTGTGCAGATTTTGACTTCTATTTTGACATTCGGCTTACTGATACAGTGATTGGAAAAAATAATGTGAACATCCTGGTATATAGTAGGAGATAATATTTGCTACAGTGAAAGAAAACAAACACTTATTGATCTTTTCTTTGTCTGTGAGGATGCATTTTGTAAGATCCATGAATTCCAGGCCAGAAGTCTCAGAAGTGTCTGTAAACATTTAAACAGACGTTTTTATGGTTAGGACTGCGAGCGAGTTCACAAAACGTGGCAAAACACCATCAGTGAAGAAGAACGGTGGACAAAAACAGAATGATATTAAAAGGTCTGCGTCCAAAAAACACAGAACAACTGCAGCAAAGCGACAGCAAACCTCAGCAGTCACCTTCAAGGCCCTCTTTCCACAAAAATGAACCACAGAGAACTTCACAAAAACAACACACATGGAACGCTTCACTTTAAACACAGACGCTGCTCAAAAGACGAGCAGCTGGGGCATCGAGATCTGAGGCAGCCTGCAGATGTTCTGATGATAATTAATAGATGCATGAGGATTTATTATTGCACTGCATGCATCGTATGCCTAACACCAACCACAAACAAATGCCTTTCAACTTAAGTCTGTGGAATTCAGGATTAAATGATTGTGCAGCGATTTGGACAAATACAGATATGTTTGTGAATAAAAAAAAGTTCTGTTCGGCATTATTAGAGTTTTTAGAGTACAAGTAAACAACCAAAAAAAATCACTCAAACATTTCGTTCACTTCATTTATTCTCTCTCATGTTGTTCCAAACCTGGATTACTTGCTTTTGTCTGTGTAACATGAAGGAAGAAAGTTTTATTTAAAAACGTGGTTACAGTCACTGGGCTCCGATGCTCTTCGGACCCCGAGGTTCTTTAAAATCCCTTCTTTTGTGTTCTGAATGTACTGATGGAGGTTTAACTAAATAATAATTACAGTACATTTGTGATTAACCTATAGCGTTTAGTGCGTTTAGTGGTTTTGTGGGATTATACTAAAATGTATGCTACTACGGAAGACCAATATTTAAAAAAACAGCCAGAATAATTACATTCCACAATATAAAAATGAGGTTGCTCAAATTTGACAGATATTACTGATTTTATAATGAACATTATTGTGCATCTGCATCCCAACTCAAGCTACTATCAAATGTGTATTTCTAAGAGATGAAAAGATGTTATATTATTGATATTATCAGGCAACACAAGCCTGTTTTTGATTTGAAACAATCTTAATAAGCCCATGCAGAACTAAGAATTTGTTTATTTATTCATTTTTTTCAGTTGAAGTTAAGGATAAATGACTGGGAAAAAGTGTAAAGAATTCTGACCGTAGCTTAAATCCACAATCAACTGTCTGGTTTTTACATCTTCCACAATAAGGCAAAGAAATAAAAAAAAATGATCAATATCGATTGATATCAAGATCTTTATTTTGGTTATATCACCCCGCCCTACACTGAAGTCTTCTTCGAGTCTATCGGAAACTTGGAAAATGAACAAAGGAACCAAACAAGATGGACTTAAGACATAAATAATTTATGATATATTAATGCAGAACTGAACTTTTTATCTGCATTCATATCTGTGTTTGTACAAATCATTTAATTTAAGGTATTTGGTTAGTAACATTCATGCATAAAATGTAAGCATCTTTTATTCATTTGGAGTCTAAAATCATCCCATAGCAAAACTCCCTAATACAGAAATATTGGCTAGATGTTCATTGATTGGTCCAACCCCTGTATGTATTTGATACTATACTGTAAAACTTTACACTGCATTGTTTACTTTGAGAGTTATAACTGTGCAAGCATTTGTAATTAAATCATGAAAAAAACAACCTTAAAACCGAATGTTATGGAAAATGAGCAGCTATTTCCAAATTATAACAGCATTTGTAACATTTTAAGTGGAGCTCAGGGAGCATTATAAAAAAACCAAAAACAAAAGCAATGCATGACCTTTAATTCAACTTTGTTTAATAACCCTCAGGAAACCAAGCAAATGGTGGAGAGTTTGGACAAGATTCCAGACAAGGATCGCTGCATCAACCCCAGTGTTTTCCAGGAGTTCATTCTAGAGGCGAGGTCAGTGTGGTGCGTCTAGAGTGCATGCTTTACCAGGTGAAAGGTGATAGACAAAGGTCATTTTGCTTGCTCTTCCAGTGAAAATGACTTGGAGGAAGTCCTTACGTTCTACACACAGAAGAATAAGTCCGCCAGCGTGTTTCTGGGCACGAAGTGTGACAGCAGCAGAGTCAAGAGGACCGGCGACGAGAACAGAGAGGGTGAGGGACATTTCCTTATGTTTTATATGGCATCTCATCAGCTGCGCGTGGGATATGACGCAGAACACGTCATAGAATTGTGTTTAAATAGCAAATGGTGGTCTGAAAGGAAGAGTTCACCCAAAAATCAAAAGTCTGTTATCATTTACTCTGCTCCATGTCATTCCAAACCCATAAAACGAAACACAAATTAAGATATTTTTATGACTTTTTGGATCTTTTAAGTTCTGGTTGCATGGACTTTCGTTGGAGGGACAGAAATCTATCAGATTTCGTTACAAATATCTTAATTTGATGTTTTACCAAAGTCTTGTGGGTTTGGAACGATGCGAGTGAACTATCCCTATAATTTCAGTATTTTAGAGGTTTTTTATTATATGTAACAGAGCAAATATGACTCTTTTGTTTTTTTTTTAAAGGGTTAGTTTATGGTTAGATGATGTGAATGTGAGGTGACAGACTGACACTATCATTCATTTATTATATTCCGTCAGTTTTGGTTAACGTTGTTGATAGAGTTGAGTCAAGTGTGCAAATTTTTATTGTGTGCTACAGAACTGACTGATAATAACAAGCTCATGTATTTTGTCTTTCATGAAGCTGCTGCGTGTATGAACACAGACGCCTCGAATGGTTCAGACAACACAGATGCAGTCCGCAAAACCCAAGACACAGACAGCAGTGCATCTCAAACCGGAAACCAGGACCACAGTCAATTAACCCAGAGCGCAGAAACCTGTAGCGCAGCGAACAAAACCAAATGCAACTCCTCGCAAAATGGACACATCCAAAGGAAAAGCCAAAGTGGAGACGGCACGGTTATTGAAGTGCTGCCCAATCCTTCGACCGCTGCCGAGACCGAATCAAGAGCATCACAAGATGGAGACAAAACAAGAGATGGAAACAAGACTCACACTTCTGCTGTCAGAAACAAGAGGGCCGTGTGGAGGTCAGGCAGCGATCAGCCGAACGATGCAGCTCTGGAGTGTGAGCACATCGTGGTACAGCACTGCCTCCCGCCTCCTTACGTCCAGCCGCCGCCGCATCCTCTGGCCAGCAGCTCGTCTGTGTGTGTCAGATGGGCCTCGGCTCGCAGCGAGTCTCCTGCTCCAGCAGCTGCCCGAGAAACACCTCGTCCGGTCCATGCGTGCAGCTTCGCTCCCAGAGCCATCCAGACGTCAGCACGGCCGTCCTCCGCAGGAAACGGTAATCTAAAATCCTTCCCCTTCACGTATGTTTCTCATAATTATTTACTGGGCAGAAATTCATATCTTTGTGTTTTTTGGCTGATTTGCGGTTCATCTTTGTATTTTGTATTTGATTAAACAAATAAATTGAATGTAACCATGGCATATATGATGTGCAAGAAAGGGTTCAAATAACGTTACATTCTAATCTAAAAACTAGTGTTGTCAAATGATTGTGATTAATAGCATCCAAAATAAATCTATATAATATATAACATATAAACAGTTTCTTTTCATGGCTGCAGCAGGAGCAATGATATTATGCGAAGTTCCTTGATTATTACGCTGTATTGAGATTATAGTTCCTAGTTATATCAGCCTAGAAAATATGGTGGTCAGTCACTTTAGGAAAAATTATCTCTTTGTTAATTTTTACTATCATACAAATACACTTACTTGTTGGTTTAAAATTCAACATGTTGTCCAACTACAAATATTTGAAATTTTAAATAAAAAAAATATTTTACCTTATTTCATTACAGTTACACATGCCTGTGAAGTTTCAGTGGAGTATCACAAAGTAAAAATTCCAAATGGAAATATTTCCATGGCTTTCTAACATTTACAGATGGAGAATATACCTGTACACAGCACATGTCAAACACATTAAGCAGCACAAGTAATGTCTCGCCTTTCTGTCAGGGCCTCTTAAAACTTTAAACTACTAAGGGTACTATATTTTTAGTTTTTGTAAAACTCTTCATATACAGCTTGTCACATGTTTAGAACAAATTGTATTATGCGCTTTCTCCATAGCAGCTAAGTCTGTGTCCTCCCTAGATATTTATTTCAAATGTGCTTGTATCAAACTACTGTATATTGATATTATCGCTATTGGTTCATACCGAATCGCTTAAAAAGAATATATATATATATCGATATACTGCCCAGCCCTAATTTCCACTTTATCTCTGTTGTGTTTGACAGTCAGTCAGAAGCCCAGTTTGAGTAAGTCCAGACCTGGTTCTGCTGGTTTGCTTAAAGAGACAGACTCTTTGTCGGCCCAGGCTCAGTCCAACCAGCTGGCCATTGTATCTGCTCTGCGCAAACTAGTGGAGAAACAAGCAGCTCGCCAATACAGCACATCCAGTCACATCAGCCTTCTCACTCAGCACGTGAGTCTTGATTTACACATGTTTCTTCCTTTGTCCTACTTTATTAAGTGGCCTTAACTATTGTGTACTTATACAGGTGCATTAGAATGTTGTGGAAAAGTTGATTTATTTCAGAAATTCAACTCAAATTGTGAAACTAGTGTATTAAATTAAATGCACCCAGTCTGAACTAGTTTAAGGCTTTGGTTCTTTTAATTGTGATGATTTTGGTTCACATTTAATAAAAATCCACCAATTCAATCAATCATTGAATCATTGAGAAGGGAAAGCCACAAACATTTTTAGAGTGGAATTTGCATGCTGAACCGATCCCCTGTACCTATGGGTATGAACTGCGAGGCATGGAGGAGCTATCGTGATGCAAACAGGTATACCTGAGCCAGCCAATCAATTCCAGATGTGCTGGATTGTCCTGGGTGGAGTCTCCAACTCGAGGCAATTGATGTGCCACTGCAGTGGAGCAAGATGCTGCGTGCCCTTTGCATATGCTGCCCCAGCCCATAATGGAGGCATCTGTGTTGACTACTACATGCCTTGACACCTGTTCTAAGAGCATTCCTTCCTGTAAGAATGTAGGGTTTGACCATGGGCTGAAAACGGTGACACTCTGGGGTAACCCCGATCCAGTGAAAGGAGATGCTCTGCACAAAGGAGTGCTTCCCAGTTGACTCAAAGCCCCAGATGGCTGAGGTGTCGTGACACCAGATCCCTGTTATCACGCAACAGATCTGGCGAGTGAGCTACTGTAAGCCAGTCATCAAGATGCACTTCTCCCAAAGCAGAGCCCTCCTCTAGTTTGGTAAAAACACAGGGAGACAGGGACAGCCCGAAAAGGAGGACTTTATACTGATACCCTTGACCCTTGAAAGCAAACCAAGGAACGGTCTGTGTCAAGGCAAAATTGTGTTAATTTACGCCCTTTAAGTTGATGGATGCAAATAAATCCTGAGTATGTACACATGAAAGAATGCATTTCTGCATTAACATCTTGAACAGTAGCTGATGAAAGGACCAGGCATCAGGATTGGTCGTGTAACCCACTGTTCCTATTGGTTACAATGAAATAAGGACTGTAAGAACCCTATAAAATTGTAAAAACTATAAAATCTTGGTTAAAGGGTCAAGCTGGAGGCATTGTGTTGACCTTTGCCAATATGACCACAATCTCCCCATGAAGGACAGAGGCATCAGTGTCCAAGTGGACAGATGAAAAGGATGCCCGTGAACCTGTGTGGACACCTGGTGGACTGAATTGCATAACTGAGTCAAACAGTCCTGATCAGCCAACGAGATGGACTGGTTAGCACTTTGATCCCACTTGTAACCAGGCCACCAGATCAATCCTGGTTGCATTATGAGGTGGTTGCATTATGAGAGCATAATTGCACTGGGAACACCTGGGAGCGTCCACGTTCCCCCTGACTGCCTCACCATTGAGAGTAGTGAAGAATGAAGAGTGATAAGCTCAGCGTCATGGCAGTGTAAGAGGCCTTCCACGTTTTATAGTGCTCTTCATATATCGCAGAAAGGTTCCCACGTCCCGAAGGAGCATGGCCATTAACTCAGCCTCCGATTCTGTCTGAGCAGCCACTACTGGGGTGAACGGCTCAGAGTCCTTGTCAGCCAAAGAAGACAATAGCCCCTCCTCTGATGTAGCGATGCACATTTTGTTCTGCTTTGGAGCCCCAAAAGACTCACTGGGTCCGCTGCGGGATGGACCGACATCACCTCTCGGGAGCTCCACGGGGCAATGTTGGGAGGTATCAGAGGTCTGTGGAAACTGGTCTGGTGGAGCTTTCCTGACCGTAATCCTGCCACTAACCAGCACAGCCACAGAGTTTTGCCTCATAACAATTGAGAGCTGCGACCTTAGCAAAGCCATGGACATGCGCTTACAATGTGGGCATGAACCATCCATGAATGCCGTCTCAGCATGTTTAAGCAAAAATCTGAATAAGTGGTTGCACACTACCGTCTTATATACCCGTATGTATGGGGGAGTGGCTTGGCATGCAAATTCCACTTGGCATGCCAGTTCTTGTTGGCCTTTTCTCTTAAGCTTAGAAGTGATTGGCTTCCCAGGTGGGGACCCCATGATGTCAGTTCAAGATGTAATGTCATAGTGACTGACTGAAAAGGAACTGTTATTCTCGCTGTGGTGTTCTAAAATGGTGGAAGACATAAGTTAGTGGAGCTTGGTTGAGTAAATTGTTATTTTTGTTTTCTTTGTGAGAAAGAAGTATTCTAGTGTCGCAAGACAGTTGAGCCATTGATATCACATGTACTGTTTTAGCAATGTTTTACTACATTCTATGGATGGTCAAATGGCTCTCTGATTTCATCAAAAATATCTTAATTTGTGTTGTGAAGATGAACGAAGGTCTTACAGGTTTGCAATGAAATGAGGGTGAGTAATTATTTATGACAGAATATTCATTTTGGAGTAAACTAACTCTTTAAACCGCATAAACACATTGCATTACACCAAATACACTTCTTTTTAGCAACATCATATGATGCTTCGAAGAGGCTGTTGCACTATATCATCGCAATTGTTTCGCCATCACTCTTTACAGAGAGGTCGACCGAAGAGCTCTTATAAGCATCATACGTGTTTTCATTAGAAAGATATCTGACGCTGTCTCGTACATTTCTCACGCAAATCTCACCGAACACACAGCATGAAGTTGAAGTGTGTCTGACCCGTTTCGGGAGGATCCGGAGTCTGTCAGGAGCGGTACACGCTCCCTGTGTGGTCTCATTATCAGACGCTCCACAGGGGAGGCGCTTTCTGTTGAGATTTAACAAGCAGCCCCTTTTCCCTCCAAGTAATTGATTCTTATAAATAAAAGAATGTTACGAATTGGCACCGAGTGCAGGGGTGAGATCAGTTCATGCCCCCCTCTCTTTGCTGAATACCTGAAGCGTTTGAGATGAGACCGGACCACACAGATTTCCCGGCGCTCATGTTACTGAATGCTGTAACTCTAGAATGTGTTTACTTTAGTTTACTGTGAGTTCACTCGTGTCACGACTTTCCCTCTCCGCCTACAGTGTAATCGCTTGTACAAATACACCAGCTAACTGAAATTGTGTTTTCTGGCAAAATCAAATGTCTGGAGCTACATGACTCTTCATAAAAATAGATTACAGTATGCATTCAATGTGTAGATGGCAACCGCCACCTTTCTGTATAAAAGACAGTCCCGTTCACTGACTATGGTTATACTGTTTGCATTATAATTTTAAAGGCAGTGGAACATTCTGTTAATTGGCAATAACGTTTCCTGATTTTGATGTAATTTTCTGGGAATAGTTTAATGAACCGCCAGAAGTGGTTGGCATTTTCAGCCCTGCATTCTTTGCCTCGGAAATCTGGCTTTACCAGCCGTCATTTTAAACACCTCATTCAAGTAATTACTGCTTAAATGAGTGAAAATCTAGCAATTGTAGCCTTCTAAATGTTTTGTTCTTTTTCTTTGGAAAAGAGCAGGGTGACAATTGCATTGCTCTTGCTTTATAATGAATACTTTCAATGCGGGGAAAGAAAAAGGCAAGAAAATTATAGTAGTAATAATTATAAAAGGAAATGCATGTAATTATGGGGGAATATATAGCCTCAGGTGGTTTGTCTCTCGTGACCTTTGCCAGTCGCCCGCATGTAGGCTTTCAGAAAGATCTTTTCAGCCTCTGCACAGATCATTAGCACAAACCCTCATCATAACCCAACATAACATTTTTGTTCACCTCGCACCATTTAGCTCCAAATATAGATTCAGTTCAACACTGCAATATTCACACTGCTTTGAGCTCTTTCAGCTCTGTCTGCTGCTGTTTGGGAGAGTGAGGGAATAAAATAATTCATTCACCATCCGAATGAATCATTATTAATGAAATAACATCACAGTTTTACCAGAATGTCGTTCAAATTGGAATTATTTTGAACCAATTGCAGACCACTTGACACTATACTCTAAAATATGCATTGAAAATAGGGCTGCGCAATTTGGGGGGAAATCTAAATGCAATTTTTCTAATAAAAATAAAATATATATATATATAAATAATTATCTATATAAGATCATATTTTTATCATTTGTTATATATTATTTGTTATTAAAAAAATATTTTCAGGTACAAAAGTCTGTTTCACAAATTTTCAAACTTCATTTATTATGAACGGTCACTCTGAGATGCTAAAGACACGGATCATTAGCTGCTCACATGTAAATGAACACAGTGTTAGGGCTTCATTTTTACATATATTTGTTTCAATAAATGATTTGTGATTTGATAATTGCAGTAAACCAGGTCACAATTTCAGTTTTACTTCAATAACAGCAACACTGATCATCCATGCCACACTGAATTCAGGCAGTAATTAAAGCACCAACATGAGTACATGTAGAGTAAATGAACATACTACCAGAAGGCCAACAATTCACTAAAAATGTTTTTTTTTTTTTTTGAAGGTATTTTGATTTGTTGAGATAGTGAATGGGTGTGTTTTTGTTGAATTTCAAAATCATCACAATTAAAAGAACCAAAGACTTAAACTATTTTAGTTTGTATCGCTGAATTCAATACAATTTAATTTTCACAATTTGAGTTGAATAAACTAATTAAATAAACTAATTTATTGAAATGCACCTGTAAAGCCAAATTAGTTTTGTCACTTTTGTGAATGCGAATGAGTGAGAATAAAGGTTTACTGTTAAATTTATGCATGGAAAAATATTGTTAATATTTCTTTTAAAAGGTTAAATGATAATTGTAATAATCTTTTCTACAATTAAGTGGTTAATCTGGTTGTAATATTTATTATTTATCATTGAATTGTTTCATTTAAATTTGGCAGAATAGACTATATGAAGAACATTATTTCTGTTACATGTCGAACTGCACTTTTATTCACGGTCAAGTTGATTTGATCAGTTGCACAAAGTAAATAAAAAAGCAATACAGCAACAAACACAATATACATAATCGCACAACATGAGTATGAGGAGAAAAAAACAATGTTGAAACTTTTTAATCATCCTCTCTCCAGAAGAACATGCTGTTTTTTCCATTTACTGGAATGTATGCAATACAAAAATACATTGCAACACCATTCAAACCCTATTTACGAGAATACCAGGTGGAAAATTAAGGATTGGGTTACTGTGAGAATTCCCCCAAAACCACACGTTTTTCTGCACTGCATACTGCAGTCTTCTTCCGGATCTTCATTACTGTAAGAACCTTCTGAGAGCTCGAGAAACATGTACAGATAATGTACCTCTTGGCATCGAGGGATTCACATCTGCTGACAAGAGGGCAGGTCAGAAGCTAATATCTGCCATGTTTGAAAGCGAACTTCTTCAGTGAGGTCTTGCATTAATTTAAACACCTGCCTCTGAGGAATGCTTGACATTTCCCGCTCACCCGGTCTGACCAGAGTCCACCTGCCACTTAAACAAACACTGGAGCACAGAAATGCTTTTTCTGGGCAGTCCGGTTGTCGGTCAGTCTGGATCTGCACTTTATTTTGTGTCATGGCAACGATAGTTTTAATAAACAACATCATGCCAGCCGCGTAAAGTCTGGTCCACTTTGCAGCTTGTTTCTCTTAAGAACGATCCACTGGAAGACATGTGAAGATATTTTTTTTTTTACTTTCAGATAGTAAAATAAATTGAATGTGAAATAAATGTTAGTCCAGTTGTATATGTAAAAAAATTGGAAGGGAAAAAAAGACCACTTTTACAAAAAAGAACACTAATACAAATAACATGTTAATTTAAGGATAGTTTTAGGCCATTATATATGTTAGAGCATGACCCAGAAAAAAAAACATTAAGTAATGCCAGTAACATTTAAAAATATATGAAAATCTGTCCATAACCTGTTTTTCTCTTTCTTATTTTGGGGGTTGAATATGAATTTGTATATGACATGGTATATTTAAATGATTGTCCTCTCCCACCAGCTAACAAATCTGAATCTGACCAATGGGCTTCTCAGCAGAGGAGGTCTCACGTTGAGTCCAGGGGTCCGGCACGGGCCTGTGAGAGCGGTTCATACAGACACGACCGCTAGGAACTCTGGGTAAGTGTTCACATTTGGGCAATAGGTTTGCAAAACAGAAAACGCTATCTATGCTATTTTATCCCTAATTCCCACAATTAGTTGTGAACTAAAGTAAGTGAACGAAGTGAGTAAAGCATTAACCATGAGAAATCAAATCATTTGTGATGGACTGAATCCAAGAATGTGCATTTTATTGCTTTGTCCTGTTAAACAAAGAAAAAACTGTTGAGTAATCAAAACAAAAGATAAACATCTTCAATGGAAAGTGGACCGGTAAAACCTTCCACAAAACCATTATAAAGACCCCTCGGATGAAGAAGAGCCAACTGGACATATGCAAATGCTTATATAATATCCACATTGTGAGACAAAGGCTGTGTTGTTAGGATAGTCCAATGTATTCTGAAGCATTTATTCTTTTCTCCCTAAGATACAGAAGTTTAAAGCGCTTTGTTAAACGGTGAATTAGCATTCTGTGAACTTTTTCAGTGTGATCATCTTTTAGACAATTTTATAGGTGCTTAACTGATGTTGGCCAACTCGGTCACGGGCGATAAAACTTACAGGCCAGTTTAACGGCCTCTGAAGAGTCTTTTAAGAGAGCAGAGAGTCCAAAATTTGGTGTAAAAGTCGTTTTTGTAGAAGCATGTCCAAACGATCTCTGTGATCTGTAGTGTGTGTTCGAGCGCAGCGTGGCTGAAATCCGTCTGCCGTTTTGCTGAGAATCATGGGGGTAAAGACAGAAGACTCCCCTCCTGCGTCATCACCCTCCATGGCCCAAGTGCATGTGATATGTTTTGCGAGTTTCTGACCTCTGGTCTCACTGCAGGACGAATGTCACGAGACTGGCGTTTCTCCAGGTCTCGCACTGGAAGGGTTAAGTAGACGTCGTTTCTCCTGTATTTTTACAGTGATATGTGAGTGACAATGTCTCAGACGCTTTGGCCCTGATCTCCCTCCACTGTTTTTCCAGTCCAACCCTTCCTTATGTATGGAACTGTCAGGGAATTCCTGGAATGTCTGGCTTTTTCCCTTTTTAAAATGTTTTTATTTCCACCAAAGAAAGAGCGGCCGTTATATAGAATCTGTAAGAGCCGTCGGCGTGTGGTTTTATGGTGATATCTATAGCAGACGGTCACTTTTACCAGCGTTCTCCTTCTGATGGCTGCGTTTGTTTTATCGCTGCTCTGCTTCAGTATGTCAGGGCTCATATTTAAGAGCGGAGCTCATCTCTAATATTAGTACTTTTTCCATTACATTGACTGTAAAGCAGTGGAGGGTGGAAAAGACGTTAAACAAGGATTCGTGTGTCCCGCTGTAGTCCTTTCCACTGAGGTTAATTGCCAATTAGTCATAATAGCGGTTAGGGAAGAACGGTTAGAAGATTCTACCCGACCGTCTTTTGTTTGCAGCGGAGGATTTCATTCCTGGTCAAAACATGGCATCCCATTTGCTAGGCATCTGGCTGGAACTTTCCACCGGCTACCGTGTACTAAACTATAGTGAAAACGAAGAGAATTCCTCTGCCATTATCCTTCACCTCGTACTTGGCCCGCGCATTGTGGAGAATCTCAACCGAACGCTTGTTTAATAATGCACCGTAATATCTCTTGATATACTGCCCAGCCCTTTCTTGCCGTCTTTAATGTTTGGGGGCTTTTTTGAGCACCTCCTCCACATCCAAGATTTTGGGGCCAGTCGTCTGTGCCAAACATGCTGAAGCCGTTAAGTGCATCGTTGTCGAAGCCAAGGGGGTTAGGCGTAATGGCTTTCAAAGAGAAGCAGGGACCTTTGAAGTTGTGCTAGCCAGGAACTGCCAGGTATGCTGGATCAGCACTTCCAAACCATTGTCCTCCTCCACCAGCTTTTCCCTCACTGCACGGCAGCGTTTAGTCTGATGCTAATGAAGAATGGCCATTCGCTAACCGAGTCCCGCAGCTGAGCACTTGAGCGTTGGCTTGTTATTTTTCACATTAGGTATGTGGCAGCGTTGTCGTGAGCCTGAAATATTTGGGTGATTTTAGTTCCACTTCGACTGCTTCAGCTGCCTCTTTTCTTGGCGTCGGTCGAGATTCATTTCCAGTAAGTTATTGGGACCACTTGCAGATGATGATGATAATAATAATAGACGTGGTTTAGAGTGGTAATGGAATGTCACAATTACTGAATATTTAGGTTTTGGATTGTGTCATAGGCTGGAAGAATGTGGCGTCCCACCGAGAGCGTAGTGCTGAATCGACTCTGCTTCTTATCCCGACTGCAGTATTTGAGGATTGCTCCCGCTGACGGCCTTTACACTTTTACACACAGTGTACACATGGACAGGTGCAGGAGTTTGAGGATCAGAATCTCTCGATCGAGTTTGATATTTGATATTATTTTTAACTAAACCACTAGATGGCAGAAAAACATGGTGTAGCACTTTCCAAAACATCCGTTTTTTCGAAGATGCGCGTGTATGTTTGTTTCATCTTTGAATCAGCGTAATCATGGGCAGCTGTGCTAAGCTGATTCTGTGCTTGCTTCTAATATTCTGTTTTTTAAAAATGTGGTCGATATTTAGTAGCAAATGAAATTCGAAATATTTTGAGACAAAGGTCTAAACTCTTTTAACAGTTTTTAAATAACTAAAGAATATGTAAAAGTATGGTATTTGGGGTAAAAAGTGCCCCTACTGTCGAGGCCAACAGTAATTAACAGAATTAATAGATGGCTGAATTTGTTGACATGACATGGTTAGATTCAGATGGTAAATATCATAAGTTATGTTGGGTGTCCATATTACAGATTATCATTATAACTAGAAGAAAACCATATGAAATTATTTTATCAGATCTCATTTGTCGTTTCTACTGTAAATATATATTCAGTTATTATGAGAGCTCCTTTAATGCTTCTAGAATCTTTACATTTTAAATTCTTTAAATTCTTTATATTACCATATTTTAATATGAGAGTACATTCACTTTACAAAATGGGCAGAAAATAGTACAACCTTTGCTAAAGTGATTGATAAGATTAGATATCTTAGAATAGATAAGATTTTTAAATAAATTATTTTCACACAAAATCTGTTGCTCCATTAATTTTCAATTCAATATATATATTTATTCTGCAATCATGCATTTTAGGTGCAGGGAATAGCACAATAGCACATATTCTTAGGGTGGACCTTTAGCCCCGTTTGTACTCTACTTTTATTTTAAAGAAACTTAATTGTGATTTATGATGCAATAATAAAGTGTGGAAGGGATGGCGTATTTTTGTAGGCCAAAACCTGGAAACAAGTTCTCATTTTAGTCCTGAAGTCACTGGGTGTTTGGGTTAAATACCTGAAATAAGGTCTGTGGTGAACACAAACTTAAGCAATGTTCAAGATTTATTCTAAAACATGAAATACATCAGTAAATACCCCCTTGTGATCCGTAAAGCTTTTCCATGTCTTGGAAAAGGTGGTTGCTGATGATTGTCTAAATGGCACTAAATATTTGCTTTAAAATAAAGACTGAGAGAGTTGTTGAAGTTTAATGGTGATGATGTTAAAGTCATGTGACCATGGTGTAGTTATTGTTTAGTTATTTTTACTTATGCTAATTTTGTTTAGGCTTCAGATTCATAAAGGTTGTGTTTATTTGTTGTTATCACAATTAACACTTTTATGTAAGCATCATAAGAATCACTTTTGTTAGTCACAAAGCTTACTTTCTGCCAAAGGAAAAATACTAGTGTGTTTTTTTATTGACGAAACCAGGGTGATGCAAACCTTACGGGTCGCTGAAGTGCTCAATGCAGCGCTGTTATCTTCTGCTTCATGCTACCATTAGTGTTGTGTTGTCCTCCTCCTGCCCACCTGCCCCTAACGTGAGCCTGGATCTGGGAAATGATGAATTAAGGGATCCTGTATCCAGCACTCCTCCTCACTTCTCTGGAGCCAGAGATGTGTCCTCCCTAGACACTCCTGAGGGATCGTGTCTACTGACTCAGCATCTCTCAGCCTCGCTCTCTTCCCTTACACTCCTCAAAACATAGAGACGCCGTTCAATTTCGAGTTGAGTTTAAAGTCAGATTTTCCCTGATTTTTCAACACGTAAAAAGTCACTGTGTCATTTTTCTGTGGTAATTCAGTCACGTTCAAAGAAAGGTATGAACCGATAGCTATGACATTTACAGACATAGGCCTTACGTTTACAGTTGATTTGTTTTAGCGCTCGGTTTGCAGCGTTAAGCATTATAGGCAATGACACATTTCTATTGAGTTATGAAGCAGTGACCAATTCATAACCAACCACAGAGAATGTCTGGAGTAGATCAGTGCAATGTAAAACATTATGCAATGTTGAGTTTTACAATAAGTGCATAACCTATTTAACATTTATTGATATTTATAAAATAGTACGAAGGATATCTGTATGTATTCCAGGGGGAAAATATTGTCTCTTAATGCAAAAGGTAATTTCTGATACCGTATGGTTATACAGTTCTTTTTACGATGTCTGTCAAAGCCACTTTACAGTGCTATTTTTGCCATGTATTGCAATTGCATGAAGCTTGAAGTTTTATACAAACTTCTCATAACAACTTCACACACATCACAGTGTTGGAAGTTACGCAAATGTCAAGTAAACTTGGTGCATGTCTCAAAAAGTGCTTCATAGGCGACTTAGACACACCAGTGTATGCAGAGACATTACCAAAGATATTGTTTGAAAACATTTCGATTTCTTTATGTTTGTTATTAAAAAGTGGCAAAATGGACAGCTATTGTGGATACGAGCCAGACCAGCACCAAACCTGCTGGTAACCAGAGTAAACCAGTCCGGACCAGCTTGGAAGTGCATGCAGATGATTTTATGCCGCCTGCAGGAATTCTTGGATGACTCCTGGAGTAGTAATGTAGTGTGTGTAAGTTTATCTGCTGTACTGGCCGTGGAGTTGAGTTAGAATACATGAAACGTTTAAACTGACTAGCACCTCTCATACTAGCCATATTCTTATCCTTTCATATCCTTTAAAACTGTACATCGTAATGGATTCAGCAGGATTCAGCTGTACATCATAATTTGGAGGAATGTGAATAAACTGAACTTGATACCTCCAAGGAGTAATGTGTTACTGCTGAAGCAAAGGTTTCTACCTAATTTAAGAGGTTGCGGGACTAAAAATAGTTGTAAAGGATACATTGATGCCCTCATTTTAATAAAAGCTTTTCATTCAACTTAATTGGACCCAGATGGCTTGGGGTTCTCAGGACTTTCCTCTGGTTGGCTAGTGAGAAATTCCACCCCGGGATAGCAGTGTTGTGTTAATGAGTCAACGCGGACGCCCGGGGCACGGCACACTGGAGCCGAGCTCAGACTGCAGTCATGCATCATCAACAACATAAAGCTCAATGCATTTATTGCGCTGTTCCCTGGAATGCTGCATTACGGTGGTAATCACATTCTGTGGCAGTCCTTTCATTTATGCGTGACCTCATGCTTTACTATGCTGAAATGCAACAAAATGTTAGTGGTTGATGTACTCAATAGATCTGAACTGCCTTAACAGACCACGGCTTGTCAGAAAGCGATTGCATGCATGCGTTCGACCTCCCCACCGCCTCTTACGTTGTTTATTGCTCAAAGCATGTTTGCCCTGCTGGTAAACATCTGCTGTACCTGCTGTACTCATCAAACTGAGGCTGTTATCCAAGCGGATGATGACATGTCAAAGGTCTGTTTCGCAGTGGCTGCGCCGATGTTCGGGTTCACGTGGAGGTTTGCGCTCTAGATGTGGTGAGGTGGCGGTATTTGAGGCTGTGTCATGGGTCACCAATTGTTTTTCCAACACACAAACCGTTATGAGAAATGAGAATTGCATGGGTGGATGGTTCTTTTCACATGACTCTGTGATCCCGAGTGTCTTTGGCTCTGCTGTTCTCATGTAGCCTCTTGCACAAGCACTGCTTTTACTGATGTTTACGCAGTTTTTTCCAGAAAAATTTACTTCTGTATTTACATTCACGTTGATTCCTTTAGCAGATGCTTCCATGATTATGAATGAGGAATACAGCTCCATGGCTAATATATACTATAGAGAGTTCAGAGAATAATTTTGATTTTGATTTTGATTATTATATCTATTATCTCTATCCATGTGTGCAAGTAACAGGGTTCCCTTTTGTTCCCTAATCTTACCCAATACCTAAACGTGACAACTGCTTTATTGAGGGAAAAGCGTTCCCCATTCTAAAGTGTTGACAAAATGGATTCATGTATTTTTTGAGATGCATGAACTTTCATCTCCAAGGTACTTGAGATCTCTAATGACGCTCCTGGCATCAGCTAACAGCATTCAGTAACAGGTTTGCTCTCAGATGCTTCTCGGGTTCTAGTGTTGTGATTGCTGTCGTTGGTCTTCAGGCTCAGGGTTCCGTGTGAAGCCGAGTCTCTGTGTGACGTGGATCTGCTCGGCCCTCAGAAGCCGCCTCCAGGTGCAGGAAACTACCAGCTGCAGTTCGCCATCCAGCAGCTGCAGCAGCAGAAGCAGCGATCCAGACAGCTGCTCGACCAGAGCCGAACACGGCACCAGGTAACCCACAGCCACCGCACTTCATCTCACAGACCACACAGGCCTCAGTTAGAACCACACAGCCAAGATGAAGGTCGTTTGACTTGTGCATGTTTTAATATTTCCACCCTCAGACACCACAAGTATACACTGGAAAATACATTCCACATGAATATACATTACGCTGGGTCAAAATTTGGTTATTGAGAGAAAAAACACAGACAAGCTGCATCAGTGTTCAAGTCGAATTTTATTATACAGTCAATTTCAGTGTACAAACATTATAGTCACCGTAAACTGTTTTAGTTCCCATCACTCCACATTTCAGAATGGAAACAACAAGCATTAACAACCATAAATTATCGTGGCATTCATTTTAAGCAACACCCAGGCTAAACGAAACATTTAACACGAAACAAACTACCAGTGTGACAACAATTCAGCTCTTGACGCTCATGGCAGATGGTTAGCACTGTGCTTTTCAGAAGATATGGACAGTCCCCAACACATTCTTGTGTGGTAACAAAATAAAGTCCAATTAAACATGCAGTTGTTATTACCCCTCATAATACATGTTAAATAAATACAACCCAAACATTTCACCACTATGTTACTTGTACCAAGAAGAGAAAGATTCTTCTCTTCTAACATTTTTTTCTTTCGGTTTTTACGACATTTCTGGCTTCAAATTTCAGCACCCTCATTGTTTGATGTGATATTTCTATTATAGCTAAATGTTGTTTTACTTTTTATTTGCATTTGGATAAATACCAGACTCATAAAGCAAAACACAGTAGCTTATACCACAACTGTAAATAATTTGTTTCAGATTCACTTTTAGAGTTATTATTACTTAAAAAACCCAAAAAACTCATTAAATGTATTTCCTCATTTATTTTTGCTCTACAATTGCAATTGCAGGCTACGTTTTTCCCCAAAAAATTAAGAATTTAACCAACTACGTATAGCTTGAAAACGTGTGCAAATATAAAAATGGACAATTACAAGTGATAAAACAGACAGTACTATCTGAGAGTGGTTTAAGTAGGCTATTTCGCAAACTTTACATACAATGGGTTTTGCTTTTTGTCAGCATTATTGCTGTTTATTGATGTTTATTATTACTAAATATAATTAGTCCTTAATAGACTGTCTTCCAGTGGCGGTCCGTGCATTTTCCACCTAGACCTTCAGTGGCAAATGAATGCAACTAATAGTGAGAAGTGACCGGTGTTTTCGCACGAGACTGGGGATATTAGTAAAAAAGGTAGCCCACAAGAAGCCATACGTATTGCAAAGACGCCCTTTTCTGAACCGGCGTGTCAAAATTGGGCTAAATCGTGCAATCTGAACTCAGCGTAAGGCGATTACATGTGTCTTAATCTTGACCTAATACTTTAACTACCTCTTACTGCTTTACGAGCAAGTAACATTACAATAATTCATACAAGGCAGTGAAGAAAAGCTTAATGTTAATGTGTTTAATGTATCCCTGTGACTCTGAGTCTCCAGCCTGTGTGTAATAAGTACTGTTACAATAACAACACTGTAAAAACTAATATGATTTAAAGAGACGCTGTTTGCTAGCTTGACTAGTACGCTCTTTGATCATCCAATCAAAGAACAAGAAAATGCTGACGTTATCGTGAGCCTGCAAGATGGCCTTGGGGGGTGCCAACTCGAAATCTGATTGGTTAATCCAACGATGTCATCACTGCCATTGATTTTAAGCTACAGAAGCCTGCGCTGTTGATTCTGAAGGGTTTAGGCAGATTTCGGTGACCCTGGCAACACGATTGCTGAAATATGATTGGATAAAAACTAATAATAGTAAACATGCACTACTGGAAGCAGCGCAACCGAGAGGAAAGCTATGAAATGAAGAGAATTATTGATTAGATTTTAGAATGATGTTGTGTTTTATACAGTTAATGTATAATGGAGAAAACGTTGCCCAATGCAAACAAACTTCCCAGACTTTACTTCCTTTTTAATTATATTTTTATTTCTTTTTATTTATGTGTGAAAAATACTGTCTTCTAAAGCATAAGTACATTTATTTTACACATTATTTCCTAAAATCCATTTTCAAATTCTTTAAATATTAATTACAATAAATATAATTATATGGGCCTAATACCAGGTATCAGCCACCCTGCTTTCCAAGATATCAGTACGGCCTTCACAAAACCTTCACTAAATAAAACGGTGCTTGCATTTTGCCTCCCTCTGTCACTTTAAGCTAGTCGCCGACCCGCTGACCCTCATGTTGAACCCGATCCCATTAAAGTGTGCCTGATATGCTACTGTAAACCTAAAACTGGTTTGGTTTGAAGGAACAAGGAGCCAGAATATCGGACGATGGAGTTTAGTCTGTATGAAACACGATCATCTTGTGTGCTTCACTCTCAGCTGTGCATGTCACGCTTACATCAGATCCTGTAAACACCGCGTCTTGAGCGCCGCCCGCTAACATTACTGCTAACATTTAGAATCGTGGCGCAATTCAGCTACACTGATGTCACCGCTCTGCGCCGATGTTCGTCACTAATTAATGCAATTGGAGATGTGTTTTTCTTGGCACGAGTTGGGGGTGTTTAGCAGGGGAAAGCAATCCTCACCCCTACAGACTTTTTCTGGATGGAGATCTCCTCCCTGGTGCTGTGAAGCAATCAGCCCACCGTCTCCGGAGGACCTTGTTAAGCCACATGACCCTCGGAGGAGACGTCCATCACAGGCCCTCAGCTCACACTGCATTACAGTAAATGTGAATGAACGAATCGGTCAGCTGTGTGTGTGTGTGTGTGTGTGTGTGGTCATCTGTGTGTATGTTTGCGCTGTTTATGAGTCAGCTCTGTATCAGTGGATACTCCCTAAACCTCCCCATGAAGCACTGCTCTTCTTCTGAGACTCGAGCAAGCACATCTTCATTAATACAGCCACATACAAACATCCGTACAGTTCACCCATTAGCACTGATCTCATAGCACTAATAAATGGCAGGCCCAAATCTCTGATTACCTTTCAAAAGTTTAAAAGAAATGGATGCTTTTATCAAGCAAGGGTGCAAGTAAAGACATTTATAATGTTACAGTAGATTTCTGTTTGTAATGAATGCTGTTCTTTTGAACATTCTCTTCATCTGTGAATCACGAAATAGAAAATATGTAATTGTCAACATTGATGATAATCAGAAATGATGCATTTTAAAAGACATCCATATAGAAAACAGATTGCAAAAAAAACTATTTGAAATTGCAATGACGTTTCACTGCTTTTGATTAAATAAGTGCAACCTTGGTAAGCAGAAGAAACTATGAAAAAAGCTTGACTCCAAACGTTTGTCCACTAGTGTTTTTATAAAATGCACTATTCTAATTGCCTGTAGGTGAATTTAATATACACGAAAAACTAATAATGTATCTTGTACCAAGATCTAGCTTTTATGACGTCACCTTTTTGCCAGCGTTTGTTTGGCTCATCGTTTTTTTAGATGAATATTGCCCTGATCTGTTTTGATTGTTTGGTTAAACCTCCATATCTGTCCGCAAGAGAGTTTTTAACTAGTGCTGTCAAACCATTAATCTTTTTAGATCGTGTGTGTGTACTGAGCATATTTATAAATACTCATTTATACATACAGTATATATTCATATTATTTAATTTATATATGCATATATATATATATGCATAAACATAAATTGAATATACCGTGTAAACAACCTCCCAGTTGCTCTTTGAGAGCGGTGTGATGGCGGTGCTGGTACAGACTCCACGGCTCCTCTGCTGTCTTGGCCCCTGGCCACCTGGCAGCATTAGAAAGGTGCCCTTTTCTGGCCCTCAACTCCGAACCGCCAGCCGGTGAGCCCCATCCACTCATTCATCAAAGGCCAGGGGCCTCACGACTCCCTCACGGCAGCGGCTACGCCAGAGGAGCGAGACGGAAAGAATGCTTTCTCGTCCCCGTTCGAATCAATGAACGGTAGCCATTAAATCGCATGTCAGTGTGGAAAATATGTTTACCGAGTCCAAGCTCTCGCTCAGATGAAAACTTGTCTAAACAAGAATGAAATGTGAAGAATTCCTGTGTTTTGGTATGTCCGATTATAAAGTATTTAGTGGCTGTTATGATAAGCCGTGTCGTTTCTTTCTTCCATGTGAGTGAATGAACTGGCTTTTGGAGACTGTTGTGCTTGACCTCGATCGACTCGAAGGAAAAATGCTGCTTTTAATAAAGACCGAGATAAGGTCGTTCCTTCACAGGACTGTTTTATTCTGCTGGAAGATCTCACTGAGTCCTAAATTAGACAAACAGTTTTTGCAGTTTTAGCTCTTTAGATTTAAACATTACAATAAAGGAAAAAAATATATATATATATATATATATATATATATATATATATATATATATATATATATATATATATATATATATATATATATCGCTAATTTGTCAGAAAAGGTGAAAATATGTTCATCCTCAGTCCATCCAAGATCAGGATGAGTTTGTTTCTTCATCGGATCTCATCAATAGATGCTCTGCAGTGAATGGGTGCCGTCAGAATGAAAGTCCAAACAGCTGATAAAAACATCACAATAATCCACAGCGCTCCGGTCCATCAGTTATTGTCTCACCATTTATAAGCCAAAACCGTTCTAATCAAATATGTGGCTGGATTTTGATGTGATAATCAACAGGAGATGGACTTTGTGTTATTAAACGTTAATATTGACCTTTTAGCCCTTAAGCTTAAAGTTAAAGCATCTTAATGGTAGCGTTTGAAGTTTTGTGCGTTTGAGTGCTGTGGATTATTGTGATGTTTTTTGTTTTTTTTTATCTGCTGACGGCACCCATTCACTGCACTACATGACACTACTTTTAATGTAATGTTAACATTAAAATGCTGCACACCTGTTTCAATTGTAATGCCCAAGCGTTTAATTTTCAGTGAACTACAGGAACTCACCGTGTAAATGAACTATCACTTTCATTTCTCCCCTTTAGGCCATTCTGTCTGCACACACCCTCTCACCCGCTGCTTCAGCTCGACCTCTGACCCAGCCGTTCAGACGCACCTTCAACCAGCCGGGCCACGCCGGGCTCCTCACGCTGGCCCCCAAACCTCCCAGCAGCGCTCCGAGAGAAACACGCGTGCGCAAGATCGTCACACACACGCTCCACAAGTAAGATCAGTGTGTGTGTGTGTGTGTGTGTGTGTGCATTTATATAGAGTGGATCGCACATAAATATCTTATGGAAGATAATATGTCAATTAGTCATAGTCATTGTATTATGAAAATGTACGCATAAAATAAGCTTTGAGGTTAAAACATTAAGAAATCTCACTCAAAAATAAGTTACGACAGCAATACTGAAACACAGTTTTGTAGTTATTTCTAAAAAAATATTATTTTAGGTTTTAATACATTCAATTAAAAGTTGTTTTAAGGTTGATCATTTAGTAAGAACTTAAACTGTACTATCATTATTATCAGGTTTAATAATTGTTCAATTGATTTTACTTCTGCTCAAAAATTGGAGGTCAAAGGATTTTTTATAATTTTTTGAAGAAAAAGCCTCTTCTGCTCATCAAGGCTGCATTTATTTGATCAAAAATACAATAAAAATTGTGAAATAATATTATAATTTAAAATAGCTGTTTCAATATCTGTTCAAATATATTCAGCATAATTGCTCCAGTTTTCAGGGTCACGTGATCTTTCAGAAATCACTTTTAATATGATGATTCGATGCTCGAGAAACATTTTTTCTGATGAATATTTGTGTGGTAACTGATACATTTTATTTTTCAGTATTCACAGATTAATAGAAAATTCTAAATTCAAGCATTTATTCATCACTTTCTGTATTAGTGTATTAGTTATTAGTTATTAGTTATAATTAACTGACCCCAAACTTTTGAAAGGTGGTGTAGTAAAAAAACTAAAAATGTTAATCAATGAACAGTCCAATAGTACCATTCATATTTTGACTACATTTCCTGTCATAAACACACTCTTTTGTTTTATTTCCGTCATTCTGGTCGTCTGTGAGATCTCGTGACGTCTGACCGGACGCCGATGTCCAGAAACTAGTTAGCGCACCGCTCGTCCACTGCTGTTTTGTATTTCAAGACGAAATAAAAACTATTCAGGAATGTTTAGAGTTCAGAAATGAACAAAGGCAAAAATGTTGTGTTTGTTTCCAGAGTGCGTCAGGTTTTCAGTCCTGGGCTGAGTTTGCATTAGTTCTCGTTGTGTAGAAGGACACATTAAGAATGTTCAATCCATCTGCATAAATGATCAGCATCCCCACACACACACACACACACACACACACACACACACACACGCACGCCACAGGCCTTTGCCTATTAAGTAAACAGTGTGATGGGGCGGCTGGGCCGTGTTTATGCGTGCTGTGGAAACCTGATTTTGTTTTGAGATTTGCAGACAGAATGGTGGGAGGTGAGCCGCGGCTCTCCGACCGCAGACCGCTCTTAGATTTCCCACGCTGCACTGCGCATTTGGCCCTATTACACAACATTAGCAGAGCTCTGAGATATCGGCGGACGCTTTGCTAGCAGCATGTGGCCCACCATGCCGGGGTCGTCTCTCGTGAAGCCCTGATTGATGTGGTGGAGGGGTGCAAATAGTTTTTTCTCCTACAACAATTGCGCGCGATTTTGTAAAAGATTAGCTTAATGTTTCCGATCATTAAAAGGGATTAGGTTCAAATATAGCTTGAAGGAGCAGATGCAGATAAACCACAGAAAAATGACCCGTTTCGCCCCGATAGCGCTGGGGCTGGCCGATATATACATGTGGTCAGAATTGTTGATTGTATGATCAAATAAATCTGCATTGTTAATCCTTTTCACACAAACATCTAGCTGTAGGCTGGGGGCTGGGCTATCATTATCAATGAAAGGTTTTTTATTCGGTACTTTTTGAAACCTGTCAGTTTAACAGCTGTAGATTTTCTCCTGTAATGTCTGTTGAGGTCAGAGAACACCTGACAAGAGAACATTTCTTCATCCAGAATCCAGACGGTGCTTCTTCTCTTCACTTCACTCATTTCTACAGGGTTCAGGTCAGAGGACTGGAATGGCCAGCAGAAGCTTGCTTTTGTGCTCAGTGACCCATTTTTGTGTTTGAATTACTGTACGGTTGAAAGATCCAAACATGGCCCATTATGAGATTCAGAGTCAGTCAAAGATGTAGTATTTCATATAATCCATGATGGCACGTGTCTAAACAATTTCCAGCAGAACTATAAGCCCACGATATCAAAACTACAGCAGTATATTTGTACACGTGAGGTGTTTTCTATCCTCCATATTGAGTGCTTGCTGCTAAAAAGCTCATTTTTCAGTCTCACCTGACCACAGAAGTCAGTTTCAGTCGTGTCTGACCACTGAATATACTGGAGATTGTTTTTTGAAAGCATTTTCTTTTTTCTCCTTGAAGCAAGATGCGATGTAGTCCATTGTAACTACAAAAGTAGATTTGATGTAGAGTTTATTATGTGTTATACAGTAAACACCACATTAAAACACCAACATAATCTTAACACAAATGTGATTTAAGATACGTTTTTTTATAATGCGTCATGCATTCGTTCCAATGCCCAAAGAATACCCTTATAATACATTATAGAATAAGTGATCATTAAAATGCGTGATTTTTAGGGAACACAAATAGCTAATAAAAATCTGTCGTCTTTCTGGCAACAACATTAAAATGGAACGTGCAAAATAAAACTTACTGACCTTGCGGCTTAACTTAATCAGCCGTGCTACGAAGAAGCATTTGTTTGTGAGTGTAAGCATTTTAACATGTAGCTCACCCAGAAAGTCTTCATTTCTTCCAATGCTGGGCTGATTTGTGTCTGAGCAAATAAACAAAGCTTGGATCCGTGTAGCGTACGGAGTGACTAGGTCGACACAAACATGGTAACATATAGGATATAGAAGCGTAAATGAGCACCATTGGATGGTGACTCAAAAAATGACACAAACTTGCCCTTTTGCTTTGGTCGTACGGAAAAGAGCACTCGCGCACTGAAGGTGAGCTCCTTCGTGTTTGTGACTTATTTAAAGGTCTTTCCTATGGAAAGATGGCTCTGCTTCCAGAGGACTGCGTGAGGATCAGGAAGATTTCATCCCTCTTCTCAGGATATAGAGAGAGCGTTTTGAGTAAATGATACGGCTTGGAAAGGCAGACGAGGGAGAGGCAGGAAATGGAGGTAATTCCTGAATGAAGAGAGAACTGAAAGAGCGCTGGAGAGACATTAGAGAGACAGAGGAGGGTTATGCAGAGTTAAAGCAGTGTTTGCTCGCGGCCCGTGCCGTGTTTACCCTCTCCGTGTGGAATTCCTGAGCCCCTCGCTCTCTCCGCCGAGCTGCATTCTTGTGGTTGGCCTGTGTGACATGGGAAAGTGTGGGAAAAACGGAAGCCCGGAAAGCAGAGATTCACGGGTGGAGACACTGAACCGACAAAAGAGAAGAGACAGGTGAAGACGCAGAGCGGAGAGATCCGGTTATTACAGTATCACTGAGATACTACGGAGTTTTTAGTCACAGTTTAAAACCATTTTTATTAGGTTTTTGTGTTTTAATTTAAAAAAAAAAAAACGTTTATATTTTGTTTTATTGTGAAAGTGATTGACGATAAGAAACGATTTATACATTACATTTATATTGTTATTTACTTCATGGAATCACTGATTAATAATAATTGTTTCAATTAATATCAATTAATAAATCTGTAAAAAAAAAAAAAAAAAAAAATGAATAAATGAATAAAATGAATAAAAATACAAGCTAAAGCCTAAAGAAATAAAAAAAAAAATATGCAAAATGTATCGGTATCTAAAACATCTGTTTAAAATACCATTACTTTTTAAGTGTTTAATTAAAGCAAGAGTTACAGGAATATGAGTATTCGTATATACAGTATGTAGAAAAAGAATAACTGCAGATGAAAGAAAAAGATGAAACCGATCAATGCTGAACAAAGAGGAACAGACCGGAGATGATTGTTAGCAGAATTAGGGCCGTTTGCTTTAGTTTTCACAAGACTGCACTGTTTGATTACCCAGCAGACTTCAGGAGGAGTGTGTGTGTGTGTGTGTGTGCGTGTTTGACACTAGACTTAAACTCATTATTTGTTTTTTAAAGCCATATGATTTCGTCTTTTTTTGGAAACGCAAAAGCAAAAAAAGCCCCAAAAAACAGCTCAGTTAATTCATCAAGCTTAAGAAAGAATGTAAACGTCTCATAAAATAATATTTTGAGACTCGTGCTGTTTATATCTCTAGTGTTCTGAAGGCATAAAGATTAGCCCTTGCTGTATGTTCATGAGATGAATGTCTCCCGTGCTCTGCTTTTTGCCATCTGACATGAGAGTATGATGTCATGTCCCAGGGCTTCTGTTTTGAATAAATTACAACAAATAATAATCGCTTTGAAATGTCAAAATAAACCATCTACTCCACTTTCCCACATCATAGCTAAACTGCAGAAGATGTGAATGAGCTGTAATTGAGTCACAAGCTCTGTATTAGTAATTATTATACTTTATTAGTATAGCAAAACTATAGTTATCATAAAACCAGTCATAATTCAAAACATTTCAAGCTGAATAGAGCTTATAGAACTGGAAAGACAATACAAATATGAATTGTTATTATACACTGTAAAAATATTTAGAGAGATTTTATTTTAAGGATTAAAAGTATGTGATCATCTAAAAAAAACATTAAGTTTATGATGATTCTGCTATTTTATTTTTTTTTAAAAATCTAATCTGCAATTTTTCATAGTATTTTAATATTATCACCATAATATTTTAATATTATCAACATAAAAAAAAAACATTGCAAAGATCATGTTTCATGGTGTTTTATAAATTTTCTAGCGTAAATATGTCAAAACATAATTTTTAATTAGTAATATACATTGCTAAGAACGTAATTTGGACAACTTTAAAAGCAATTTTCTCAACATTTAGATTTTTTTCACCCTCACATTCCAAGTTTTCTAATAGTCTAGTAGTATCTTGGGCCAAATATCGTTCTGTCCTAACAAACCATACATCAATGGAAATCTTATTTATTCAGCTTCCTGATGATGTGTACATCTCAATTTAAGCGACTGGTTTTGTGGCCGAGGGTCCCACTGTTTAAATCTTCAGTATTATTACTGCGCAGCTTCTTAAATGTCAGTCTCTTCCCCACAAACTTCTCATACAGTATGACTTCAGTAAAAAAAAAAAAAAGCATGTTCAGCGTATGAACCATTCTGGTACTCTGATGGTGTTTTTTGTAGAGCGTGGTCGAATAAATCTCCACTTCCAGGAGCTCATACATGCTGCTTAAGATCTTCTTTTGTGTTTTACAGAATTTTGTTTAGGGCTTTCTATATGGATTGGCTTTTAAAGAGATGCAGAATCTGAATTTACGAGCCATTGAGCATTGAGTTAACAAGTTCTGCTGGCATCTGACCAACCAACACTAATGCTCCTAAACTCCAATCGCCAATAAAGCCCTGAAGTGTCCTTTCCTGTGTAGAGAGGTCTGACGTATAATTTCAAGCGTTTCTTTCTATCTGTGCTGCTGGCTCGGCCTCGAGCCACCAAATGAAAGGACAACTTTGTGGACCCTACAAGGCAGCACTGTGCACCCTCATTAGTGCGCTAATGCGGCTCTGGCGAGCTCCCGGCCTGATTCTAGAGCTTAATACCAGCTGAGCTTTATTTATTGTTCCCAAAAATGCTTAACGGATTTAACGTGCAAAGTTACAGGCGTGTCGGGCCCTGTTTCTGCCTCAGATAATTGCACTGGCTCTCAGTGGCCAAGCCTTCTGTGAGAGAGGCCACATTATTCTGCTTGTTAATTGTCAGGGAGCGGTGCAATGATGGAGGTCATTAGGGCTTAGGACTCAAAAGCCAAAGAAACAGCAGAAAGATGGCATTCTGTGCAGCCCTTCTGATATAATCGCTGTCTGATGCCTTGTGCTACGAGTAAATCAAGTCTGCTGTATTGGTGTAGATACTCTGCACAGGGCTCTCAAACCTTGTTTTTATTTTCACTTTTAAACTACTTTTCGGCTGCTTTACATGCTATTTTATTTTGATACATTTGACCTCAGAATTCTGAAACGTTTAACTGCTGTTAAATGTCACACTGTCCATCTCTTCTATCTCTGATTGATAGTTTATAGTTGTGTTTTTTTATGCAGTTAAAGCTCTTTTAGTGTAATATCCAGCTTCAGCTGCTGCTTCTCGTGTCAAATCTGGACTGATTCTGATCAAGTAAGCGTGAGAATAACTGCAGTCATATTTGAGATGAACTCTTCCTGGACCGAAGCAGCTCAGCTTTACTTGATTCTCCATCAATCACTTTCTAGAAGAATCTGATCATCAGGATCTTTTGAGGAGCTTTACTTTCACTGTTCCTCAGCCGAGCAATGATCTTCACAAGCCTCCGAAACATCTCACATCTTCTGAGAAGTTTTTATTTCTTCAGCTCTCCATCAGCATTGAATTGCATTGCATTATATGTTTGGATCATTTCGACCTCATCTTGCTGAGACGTATTATTGGAGATATAGAGCGACCACTGACATTTAAATCATTTCATTATAAAGATTTCATTGATTTACAGCACAAACATTAGGACTTCATATAAATATCAGCATCTGCAGAAAATGTATATTTTTACTTCATAAAAATTCTCAGTGAAACTGCATAGCAGTGGTACTGGCAATGGCGAGGTCATGGGTCGATTCTCGGGGAATGCATGAACGTTTTTTTCTTGAATGTATTGTAGTTTGCTTTGCGTACAAGAGTCTGCCAAATCCAAACATGTAAATGATGTCAAAGGGTGTGTGTCGAATCAAACTGTACTCTATTTAGAGACTAATTTATCTGTCACCTGATAGAAAGGGTTCACAGACAAGGCCCTACCCTGCTCATACAAGTCCAATTTAATTTGTTCAGTTTCTTTACAAAGGTCTTAAAAAGAAGTCATTTTGTGTTGGTAACCTGGGTAAAAGCTACACAGATGGATTGTGTCTATGTCTATGATTGCTGCATATTGTTGAACTGATGCCGTTTGTGGTAAGATTAATGCATTTTAATGTCGGATTTATTTATTTTGTCTCCTTAATTTTGTACAATAATAATAATTAATCAGCACATGCCATTGGCAACACTGGGATAGCTCACCCATGATCAATCAGTCATCAGTTCAAACTTGTAGGACTTTCTTACTTATGTGCCAAACAAATGTTTCGAAGATGAAGCCATTTTTGTATCCATAGACTACAGAAACACTGAGAAGTTGAGGAAGCAATCAGGAGGGCCAAGATGTGTTGCTAATAATCACTGTGTCTGTCCACAGAAAAGCATTATCTGAGCCTCCAGCCGGGCAGAGCAGCACCAGTGGACAGCATGTGGTGTATGAGGCTGTGTGTGCAAAGACAGGTGAGGAAACACACTTCCTGTGACTAAGCATGTGTGTTACTGACTGGCAGGTCCAGTATCGTGTGTCAGGTTGATCTTCAGACTCTTCTAGGTTGAATGCTTTGGTTCAACTTCTGGTATTTTAATGAGGAACCTTGGCATTAGGACATAGTAACCATTCCAGCGTTTGGTCTGATGTGTCTGAGCTGCTTTTTCTGTCTGGTGTTGGTGAGTAGACCTGTGCGAACATGAGCTGAGTATCTGATCCACTGACAGCTGCTGTGAGCTTCATCCTGGAAAACAAGCCACTATCAGTACTGACTCCAACAGTGCTGTGACTGCTGTCATGTGAAGCTCTGTCTATTCATACACTGGTGAGATTTAGTGCAGAGATTTTTCTTATTATTCTGATTTCAGGTGTTTGATTGGCTGGGTTTGAATTGTTGAAGCGTAAACGCATGCTGAGCAGCAAAAACAGCAGTGTTATGAAATGTTTATATTTTTAATATTAATGTAAGTGTTTTGTATTTGAGTTCCATTTCCACCACAGAATAAATATTTAAACTTTTATAAGTCAGAATTGCAAGATGGAGGGCCCTATCATGCACCAGGCGCTACGTGGCACAGGTGTGTTTGCAAGTTTTAGTCCGACGCACTTCTCATTTTCCCGTCCAGTGCAACGTTGTTTAACCAGCAAATGCATGCTGGTCTAAAAAAAAGAGGTGTCTTCAGGTGCATTGTTGGCACGTTGCTATTTCGAGTAACTGAAAATAGACGATATGACCAACTCAAACCTAGTCTGAAGTGGGTTTTTTTGTTATTTTAAACACGTTGGAAGAAAACGCACCTCCGCGTGGGTCCACAGCGTGCTTTGCTTATTAGACCGGGATGTGCAGCAGCGCACATACCAGATATGAAAAAGTAAAGGATTACGGTGTAAAAGAATATTATTGTGTAGGCTAAATACATATAAAAATGTAATGATGGACAGTACACACACACACACATATATATAAACTGACTCATCAGACAGAGCTATTTGAAAGCCTGCATCCAGTGCACATTTGGAAGATTTGGTGGATTCCTGCTTGTAGGTGATCTGATTGCGCGCTTTAACTTTAGCAGAACGGTTTAGCATTTAGCTTTTCCGTCAACCAATTTCGTCATGTAAATACCAATCCGCCATGGCGCGAGCACAACTCACTCCTAAAGGCAATGGGAGATGAGACTGATTGGTTTATTGCACGTTCCGGCCAAAAAACACCCAATACTTATTAGGAGAATAGGAGCAACACATTTGGACTATGCGCCTGGCACAAGCCATATGTATGAAACCTTATAAAGTGTATCTGACTTTAATCCTTTTTAATTCTCAAAAAAGTCTTAATCGTGAGATAAAATGTCAGTTAGTTTTTATTTAGTGGTGGAAACAGGCATTTTAATGTATTGTAAAATGTATTTTATTTCTGTGAAGCGCAACTGAATTTTCAGCATCATTACTCCAGTCTTCAGAAAACATTCTAATATGCTGATACATTTCTGATTATTAAGGTTGAAAACGGTTGTGCTGCCAAATATAAACAGCATTTATTTGAAATAAAAATCTTTCGTAATATTATAAACTTCACTTTAATCGATCGATTTAATGCATCCTGTTGAATAAAGAAGTATTCATTTCTTAATATTGACTGCTTAAATTAATTGCACCTGAGAGCAGCAAAGAAGCATGAAGTAAGTTGAAACAGATATGGAGTAGGAGTCTTTTATCAGATGTTGCTGTTCAAAGCTTGTAAAACTCTTTAGCGTGTCCTTTGGCGCTGTTAAACAGACGTCCTCCGTCCATCAATAACTGCGGAGAAGCGCGTGTGAATTTGACAGATGCAGTTTTCCAGTGTTCTCTGGACAGGAGGACTGTTGTTTTAGCTGGGCTCTGATGGACTCTGACAGGGAGTTAGCGCTGATCCATACGGCCGCATTCTCTGAGATCAGCCGTCAATACGCATCAGCGTCGCCTCCTCTCATCTCGCTCAGCCGCTCGCCCATTAGCCGTAAACAGCACTCTATTGTTGTCATGTTTTTCCTCGTCTTTGTTTTCACTTGACCTCATCTCACACAGATTCCTGCCAAACGCTTTCAAACGCTTTGGCTGGATATTCACACTTCATTTTCCACCTTTGGCTCGATACGGGCTCAGATATCAGAAGAGGTTTTCCGAAGAAGTTTGTTTAGAGATTAGTCTGATGTGTGCTGCAGACATTACATGAGTCAGTTTCACCAGCACACAGTCACGAATGTAATACAGTTTTAATACAGTAAAATAACAATAATGTTACAATATGAGTCTTAGGTTTTTTTTATAAATGTAATACATTCTTTGCTGAATTAAATAAAAAAAACTGACCCCAGACTTTTGAACTGTAGTGTATTTGGTTACAGATTTCTATTTTGCATTTCTTTTTCATCCCACGTTTCAGTAGTGACAGCACATAATACTTTGGTAGCAACCACATAACATCACCGAATTTTAACTTGCATACTAAAACACTACTAAATCATACTAAACTACAAAAAAATATACTACTATTTTGTTCATTTTATTATGTTCTTGAACCGTTTTGTACACAGAAGGATCCCCATTCAAGTGGGAAATAAGTATTCCGTGAAGGGGCATATGAACGTTTTTAAAATAAATATTTTTGGAAACTCAAGTACTTTAGAAATGAGGGTTTATAGATCGCAGTGCACATTGATGTGTAGCGATCCTCCCCTGGGCAGACCTGGTCATTGAGTATGTCCTTCGGGATGTCTTTTCGGCCGTGTACTTCTGGGTGTAGTAGTTACCTCACCTCTGATGAAGGCCATGATTGCTGTCTCACTGGCTGGTGGAAATACAGACCTGAGGATCCCGGTCAGGAATACTCCGCCGGGCCTGTCCCCACAGACACTTGACTCCTCAGAGCGTTGCCCCGTGGAGCTCCCGAATGAAGCGCCGGTCCGGCCCGCGGAGGACACAGTGTTTCTTTTGGGGCTCCAAAAGAGGATGAGATGTTCCACCCCAGTGCTGACGTTCCCCAGGTGGAGTGTATGGTTGCGGTGCGCAAAAGTCACAGCGCAGTCCCTCGGACAGGTGATGTCCACCATGGTGGTCCAGAAGTGCCATCAACCTGGTGCTGACAACGCTTGCTTTCTCGAAGCACCCGTCTCCCAGGCCAGCCTCTTCGGCAACACTGTG
This sequence comes from Puntigrus tetrazona, assembly GCF_018831695.1. Taxonomy (NCBI): domain Eukaryota; kingdom Metazoa; phylum Chordata; class Actinopteri; order Cypriniformes; family Cyprinidae; genus Puntigrus; species Puntigrus tetrazona. The sequence goes on along the minus strand of NC_056715.1, from coordinate 17,837,605 downwards.
GAGGACTTTGCCCAGCAGTTCTCGGCAGTACAGAAACAGGAGGAGGCCATTAAACACATCTTGCCCTGGTGCCATGCCAAAGCGCCGGGTGCCAGGTCTTCGTCTGGCCGTCATCGAGGGCCTCTACTCCCACTCCACCCCAGGTAACACCAAAGGAGGTAACTCCTCAGTAGGGGCGTCGAGCCAGCCGCCACAGAGGACTGTGTCTGACAGTCGCTTCCTTTCCCTCTTCGGACTTGGCGTCTTGTCTCAGGTTTTTTTTCCCATCGTGCTTCCCTTGTTCCACCTTTCTTGATCCTCACTACTTTCTAGTGTGCTATTATGCTTCTGCAGAACCAGGCATCCCTGGCAGGCTTGCTCCAGCTGGCTTTTAAGGTGGCTTTGGCTTTGGTTATGTGTTGAGTGTCATTTGTCTTACACGCTAGCCTATCAGCGTTTGGACCTTAGGTACGTGATGCGGTTCAGGCATTATCCATAGGGACCCCATGATGTCAGTCAATGAGGTAATGTCATAGTGACTGACTGAAAGGGAACTTGTGTAACCCTAAAGGGGGTAACGGAGAGGTTATGTCCTTCTTGCCACAACCTTGATCCACACTGGGAGTCGGCTAAGCTCTTGGCTCCTTAGCATAAACCGGAATACTGGTCACTCATCTCCGTTCCCACCTTCAGGGAACGAGGGTTACAGTGACAGAGACGTTCCACTCCCCATGTAACTGATACTCAGCTGCTATTGGCTCATCTGTGTTGGAGGGGAAGGGCTTAACGATAGGTCAGTTCGATGGGATAACACATTTTTTTGGTTGTGACAATTTTAAATAATTTTGAGCCTAGCTCAAAGATGCTATACACATATTTTTGACACACGAGACCTTACCTTTTAGCTATAAGAGTGGGACACAGGAATATTTCCTGGTCATATATATAAGGTTTTAGTTCAAATCAGTGTCAGCCAATAGACTAAAACGTACACTGTTTGGGTAGTGACATGAAAAATGTAGGACCCATTTTTTACTTAAAGTTGCATGATTTACAAAGAAAATATAAAAAAAATTTTTTTGAACTTTTAAAAAAATAACAAAAATGTTTTTATATTGTAGGTTTTTTTTATATTGTAGGTTTCAGTAGATAATAAAAGGGTCTTAATAAACATCTAAGTTCTGAAACAGTTTTCAGTCTGGCAGTTCCTGTTTTAACCAGACTATGTGTAATTTCTTCCAGTAGTCATGAAAATTGTAAATTGTAACTTTAATATTGTAATTTTGCAATGTGTGGTTTTTGTGTGTGTGAGACGCCTTACACCGGCAGTAAATTCCTTGTATGCACACCCGGCCAATAAATGCTGAATTGAATTCTGTAGAATGAAACGCACACACACACAGTTTTATGTACACACATTTGTAAAAATTCGTATGGTTCTAAAATAATTTCCTCTCTCTCTGTTTTGATGTAGTGCTCAGCTGTGACCCCTCTCATGTGTTTTTGACTTTGAATACATTGGTCAGAGACACTCAGAGAACAGTAGCTCTTAAAAAAGCAGCATGTTTTCTTCCTCCGCTCTTCCCTCCGTCATCTCTCTTTCCAGCAGTCGAGTCACTGGATTGGAAGCCAGACGCGATGTTTTCCTTCTCCTGTGCCGTAAGGCCTCATGGTGTAAAAGAGCACCAAAATAAACAGTGTGTGGAGAGGGAATGAAAGGGAATAGTGTTCGGCGGCTCTGGGAACGTCTTTGCTGCTGACAGAGAACCCTGCTCTTATCAAACACTCCAGTGTGATCCACACATCTGCTGCTATTCACGGCTTTCAGGATTGTAGCGTTTCACACTCATAACACTCGCAGTGGCCATGTTCTTCTCATGCATCGTTTTGCATCCAATACAGTTTGATCATCTGTGCATGTTGTTCCAAAATAAATGTTTTTTCTTCATAATCCTTCATCAGAATATAGCAGATCACTCCAGCTCTGTCATCTGAAGTCATCAAGTCAAGAAACCTTCATTTCTGTAGCACTTACTACGATGCAATGTTGTCGAAGTGCAGTGATAAACAGAAGAACTGATAGTGGAAACTCTGCTTTGGAGACTCTGAAGTAAAGCAGCTCGAAAAACACAATAGAGTCATTATTTAGCTAAGTCGTTTAAGTTGTTGCTTTATTTCTAGTGATTTCATTAGACAAGCATTTCTACAAAAGGCAGTCGTTATGGAACTTGGGTCGGTTTGATGTTAATTCAGTTCAGTCCAGTCTTTAGTGTTTCATTTAACCGTCACCTTCATATAGAGACACTTTAATCATCCATTCATTTCCTCGTGAATAAAGTCTATGTTCTAGATTATTTCGGCATTAAATGTCCATTTTTATGCGTGTGGGTTGTAAATAGCACTGATTTTAAGACTCTTTAAATGTTTTTCACAAGCACCTTTTGGAGTATTACTGTGTGCACACTAATGAGGGCTGGGAATGAACAGGCTTGAGCAAGAACGCCCCCAAATTCAAGATATGTGGTAAGAAGTACAACTAAGCCCCAGTACAACTAAACTAAATTGATTTTGACTGTCACCTTTTGACTGAAACCTTTATCGGGTGTTAGTTTTAGCCAAAAACTCTAGAGACATCTGCTTAATAATCACACTTTTGTTCTTAAGTGTTATGTTGGTCACTTAATACCTTTAGTTCAGAGACCAGTTCTCACTATTAACCAGCTGCTTACGAGCATTCATATTACTGGTGTATTGGCTGTGTATTATTACTTACAAAGCATGTATTAGTCACTTTATCTCACCCCTTTACCTAAATTAGGAGTTTAGCAAAGGTCATAGATAATAGTTAGTTAACAGTGAGAATTAGTCCCCAATATACAGTGTATAGTTGATTGTTTGTATGACTAAAAAACGTCAAGCTTTGCAAAAAGTATCATTTTTATTTCATAGATTGAAAAGTTTAAATCAAAAGGGAACCCCTGTGATATATCACGGTGCATATAAAGATCATCCGTGACCCTTGTTTCACCAACAGATTGGACATCGATGTGTCAAAGGGTGTAATTTGCTTTTGTCTGTGCATGTT